>NC_091957.1:8745594-8813094 GCF_031021105.1 Erythrolamprus reginae
CGAGTGCTCTTTGCTATACAAAAAGAGAGCTTGGTTTAAGTGAATTTTCATTATAAAGAACATTGTTTTGAATTTTCAAACGTGTGTGTGTCTGAAATTTGTACCTGTGAATTTTGGGGTGGATTCTACCAGAGAGCTCGACAGAACAGTAAGTAACTAAGCTGGCTTTGACAGAAAGGCCCACGTGGGAATCCTGCCGTCAGTCACACGGTGTCACTCTTGAGCTGTAGGAAATTCAAGAGAAGATGCTGACTTGCTGGTTTCGGAAGCCTTTTTGCAGTATCAAAGATGGTGGGAAGGACTCCAAAAACCTGAATGACTTGAATTTCCTCCTTTTTGACTTGGGGAAAGATTTGTGGAAGTCACCTTCAGTGTAGAGAAGAGCAACCAAGATGGTTAGGGAACTGGGCAGGTAAAACAATAAGATGAACGGTTGCAGGAACTGAGCTTGGTTAGTCTAGTGAAGAGAAGGACCAGGGGAGACACGATAGCAGCCTTCCAATACTTGAGGGGCTGCCACAGAGAGGAGCAGATCCAGCTATTCTCCAAAGCACCTGAAGGCCAGACAAGGAATAATCGATGGAAATGAATCAAGGAGAAATTTAACCTGGAAATAAGGGGAATTTTTCTGACAAATTTTTCTGTGATCAAAATTCAGATGCTTGGCAACTACATCCGTTTTCTTACATTATATGTACTCGATAATAGCTTCTGCTCAGGAAATCTCACGCCACTTACCAGAGCTTACAAAACTTTTGCCAGACCCATCCTCGAATACAGCTCATCTGTTTGGAACCCATATCGCATCTCAGACATTAACACCCTTGAAAATGTTCAAAGATACTTCATAAGAAGAGCCCTTCACTCCTGCACTTGAAATAAAATACCCTACAAAACTAGACTTTCAATCCAGGGTCTTGAAAGCTTAGAACTACGACGCCTTAAACATGATCTACGTATTGCCCACAAGATCATATGTTGCAATGTCCTGCCTGTCAAAGACTACTTCAGCTTCAGCCACAACAACACAAGAGCACACAACAGATTCAAGCTTAACATTAACCACTCCAAACTTGACTGTAAAAAATATGACTTCAGTAATCGGGTTATTGAAGCATGGAACTCATTAGCGGACTCCGTAGTATCACCCCCTAACCCCCAACATTTTACCCTTAGACTATCCACGGTTGACCTCTCCAGATTCCTAAGAGGTCAGTAAGGGGCGTAGATAAGTGCACTAGAATGCCTTCCGTCCCCTGTCCTATAGTCTCTCCTATATCTCGTATTTCTTCTCTACTATATCCTCTATAACCTTCATTGTGTATTATTGTGTATTGGACTAAATAAACAAACAAACAAACAAACAAACAAATAAATAAAATGCATTACATCCTATATTTACATAATTCTGATTTTTTTCATCAGTCATTTCACTTTTTTCACATTCCTTTCTTTTTTCCCTAATCCAGTTGTACCATCTGTTCATTACCTCATAGTATTCTAAATCATTTAATCCTTTAAGTTGCATAATCAATCTATCATCTCAGCACATCTGTAAAAAATTTTATGACTACGATTTCTGGTGGGTTTGGGCTATTCTTCCAATATTGCACATAGGCTACCTTTGCAGCTGTTATAATATGTATTGTTAGATATTGCATAGTGTAGACTTTCAATTCGTCTCTCAGATGAATTGCTCAGGACCTCCTTGAATGCAACATTCCTGGTTTTGCTCTCTGGCTAGAGGATGACCAGGCTGTCAGGTGGACTGACTGTGGAGTCTGCCACATAGAACTGACCTTGTGTTTTTCTAATCCCATCTGTAAATCTTTTCCTGTGTTTCTTGCCTGTTTTTCTTTTAACTGGTGTTATACTAGAAGAAACAGATTCATCTGAACTGTGGGGAAAAATAAGGGAGGAAAATCTGTTTCTGCCTACCAGCATCCATTGGTATTCATCTAGCTAGCGTCCTGTTGGTGTGTGAGAGAGTCGATGGGTGTTTGGAAACTCAAACAAGATTTGCTGTGTGAGCAAGAAGGAGACAGGAACGAGTCTGTGTGTGGCTTAGCTCAACTGTTCTACAATAAAGCTGCTTGCTGCTGTGAAAGCGAAAGCGAAACTGAAACTCCTCTGCTTGTGTTTTGCATTTGGATCAGATTTCTTTCCAGGTTGGGAGGGGGGAGTAGAACTTGTTAATAATGCTTTGATGGTCATTTTGAAAATCCTTTCTTAGTGAGCACCTAGAAGAGGTTCTGGAGATTTTGTGATTAATGCATGAGTGGTTTTTGCTTTGCTAGATAGATGGATAGATAGATAGATAGATAGATAGATAGATAGATAGATAGATAGATAGATAGATAGATAGATAGATAGATAGATAGATAATTTAGTTTTGGGAAGAGTGATTGTGAAGGGAAATAGATAACCCTATTCCTGACCAGCAAGGAAAGAATTTCTTTTCTTACTGGGTTATTTCCCCCCCCTCTTCTATCACTGCCCCCATGCAATTCTGTAACCCCAATAATCCCCTTTTTGTTTAACCCTGCTGTTCTGTTTCGGGTCTATTTGACCCGAAGCCAAGTTTGAGTCCTTGTAAAAAAATTTCCCTGCATATCTGAAACTTGAAATTTCATGACTATTCATCATTTCAGGGGTTCTCTCTATGAGAATTTTTTTGGGGGGGTGGGGGGCTTAGTTTTTGCTGGGCAAAAAAAGTTAAAAATCTTCTGTTCCCGGGTCACCCTGACCCGGACCGAAAACTCTTCATTTGCAGTGCTTATGTTTGGTCTTTTTGAAAGCTTTTTTCACTTGGAAAGTAGTCTGAACATTTCTGCACACAATGATATGAAAATTGAAATGAAAAAAGTAAATCTTATTGGTTTATTTTGCTGATATAATGCACGCCCCCCCGTTTTTGTGAAAGTTTTTTCAATTTATGGATAGTTTTGCTTGCAAAATGCATTCTATTTTACTGAAGTTGGTGTGGGATTGGTAGCTTGAACATTTCTGAATATAAGAAAAATATAAAGGAACTGAAAAAAATGATTCTTACTGGTTTTTTAACATCAGAAATAAGCCCCCCCCCTCAGCTGCTTGCAACCATTTTCACTTTTTATTTTTTTATGCTCCAAATCCGAAATATTCTTTAAAATCTTAGGCATTCATTTACTCAATTTAACAATGCTGATCATCAAAAAAATATTTGTGGGGGTGGAGGAAAATTTTTTTTTCTGGGCAAAAAAAAAAGTCACGTTTAGTCTGTTCAGGTCATATAGACCCGGACAAAAATGAATTTTTTTAGGTACTTGAATTTGGTCTTTTTGAAAACTTTTTCAACTGGAAAACTAGTTTGAACATTTATGAACATAATGATATGAAAATTGAACTGGAAAAATTGAGACTTATATTTTTATTTTGATCAAAAAGCCCCTCCCCCCATCCTTTCTGAATTTCGTGTCAATTTCTATTTTTTAAGGCTACAAATCCCCAAGGAATTTTCCCCCAAAAGGTTTGATATACTAAATTGAACATTTATGAATATAAGAAAAATATAAATGAACTGGAAAAAATGGTTCTTATTGGTTTATTTTTGCCACAAAAGGGCCACCTCCCCCCTCGGCCTTGCTGTGTGCCATTATTGTCACTTTTTATACATATTTGGCTAGAAATATTTGGAATATCCTTTTGAAAATCAACCACATTGTAGCCAGAGAACTAATTTTATGAAACAAATCCATTTTACTAAAAAAAAGTATGTAAGTTTGAAATTAACAGCATAATTTTTATATAAATTGAAATAATTGAACATGGGGGGAGGCATACATTTATGTGCAAAATAAACCAATATGCATCAATTTTTCCAGTTCAATTTTCATATCATTATGTTCAGAAATGTTTAAGCTACCAATCCCACACCAACTTTAGTAAAATAGAATGTATTTTGCTAGCAAAACTATCCATAAAGTGAAGACTATTTTTTAAAAATGGGGGGGCGTGCATTTCATCAACAAAATAAACCAATATGCATCAATTTTTCCAGTTCAATTTTCATATCATTATGTTCAGAAATGTTCAAGCTACCAATCCCACACCAACTTTAGTAAAATAGAATGTATTTTGCAGGCATAATTATCAATAACCCTAAAAAAAATTCACAAAAACGGGGGGGGGAGGCATATTTATGTGCAAAATAAACCAATAAGGATTAATTTCTTCAGTTCAATTTTCATATCATTGTGTGCAGAAATGTTCAGACCACTTTCCAAGTGAAAAAAGTATTCAAATTGACCAAACATAAGCACTGCAAATGAAGAGTTTTTGGTCCGGGTCAGGGTGACCCGGGAACAGAAGATTTGTAACTTTTTAAAAACAGAACAGCAGGGTTAAGGCTGGGCTGCAAAAAATTAGATATCCACTAGATGTCAACAACAATACAGAAGGATCTGTATGTCTTTGCTGCCATCTAGGGTTGAACTGGGTAGCTGCACCACACATCTGGGAGCCTTACCACTTCAATCAGATTTGGTTTCCTTTCCCTCCAAGAAAAGATCAAGCTTTTCTCTCCAATGTTCTGCAGTTGATTCGTATTCCGTTTTTTCCAACTTTGACTTTATGATTTTTGCCTTCTTAAAGTTCCACTTTGTATGGTTTCCAGGAGAATTCTAGGTCCAGTCCTAGAATGATAAGATTGTTTCTCAGCTCCAAAGAAAGGGTCCAAGATTCCGTTAGTCCCGTTTTCTTCATTTTTCTTTCAATTTCTGGAGTAAACAATCTCCATCCACCATCTTCTGACCTTCTGTGTTTCGCTGGTAGCTTGCTGAACGTTTTTAAAACCTTGGGGATGACTTAAGGGGGTCCCCTAACATGATCTCTCTTCCTGAAACTGTGCTAAAATCCCAGCACAGACTCACAAATATATTTGGCTCATCAAGTAATATTAATTGAGCTCCAAGGGACGGTAATGAATCTGTTTTCTCCTTCTCACTTCCTCTCCCTGCCTTTTGTCCTCTCTGGAGGGTTGCTAGTCCTTAAGAGAAATCTTAAAAGCCAGTCAGTTCTCTCCCTTGCAGCCCCAACCCACAGTAAGTAGAAGCCCAACTGTATCCTATTGCATCCTGTCTTCCTCCAATGAAAATTAGGAGGTTAAGCTGGACAAATCTGCTAAAGGATGTCAGATAATGGTTAAGCATCGACATACTCAAATTAATTTTGGTTGTGAGATAGTTCAAAACTCTCTCTCCTTCATTTTCTTCCTTCCTCTTTTTCTCTCCCTCCCTCCACCTTCTTCTCTCTTTCCCTCTTTCCTCCATTCTCTCTTCCTCTTCATTCCCTTTCCTTCCCTATTTCCTTACTCCTTCCCTTTTTCTTTCTCCCCTCCCCTCCTCTAGTCCTCCCTCCCTTGTCTCTCTCCCTCCCCATCTTTCATTCTTTCTCTCTCTTCCCCTCTCTGTCAGAGAGGGGCGGCATACAAATCAAATAAATTATTATTATTATTATTATTATTATTATTATTATTATTATTATTATCATCATCATTATTATCATCATCTTCTTCTTCTTCTTCTTCTTCTTCTCTCTCTCTCTCCATCCTTCCACCTTCCTCTCCTTCCTTCTCTCTATTTTCTTTCTCCCCTTTCCTTCCTCCCTCCCTCTCCTTCATCTCTCTCCTTCCTTCTTTCCTTCTCCTTCATTCTCTTTCTCTCCCTCCCCTCCTTGTTTCTCTCAATTTCTCTCCTTCATTCTTTTGCCCTCTCCCTCTCCCCCCCCTTCATTCTGTCTCTCTTTCGCCCTCTCTCCTTCATTCCTTTTCTCCCTCAGTGAAGATATTTGCTGACCCCTCACATCTTGGACATAAACTGTTTCAACTCCTACCCTCAAAACATCACTACAGAGCACTGCACACCAAGACAACTAGACACAAGAACAGTTCTTTCCTGAACACCATCACTCTATTAAACAAATAATTCCCTCTACACTGTCAACATTTTTACAAAGTCTGTACTTCTATTTCTACTAGTTTTTTCTCATCATTCCTATCACCCATTTCCTCCCACTTACGACTGTATGACTGTAACTTGTTGCTTGTATCCTTATGATTTTTATTAATATTGATTGTTTCTTCATTGCTTATTTGACCCCTATGACAATCATTAAGTGTTGTATCACATGATTCTTGACAAATGTATATTTTATTTTATGTACGTTGAGAGCATATGCACCAAGACAAATTCCTTGTGTGTCCAATCACACTTGACCAATAAAAATTCTATTCTATTCTATTCTATTCTATTCTAAATGTCTCTTTTTATGTACACTGAGAGCATCTGAACCAAGACAAATTCCTTGTATGTCCAATCACACTTGGCCAATAAAGAATTCTATTCTATTCTATTCTATTCTATTCTATTCCATATTCCATTCCATTTTCTATTCCATTCCATTCCATTCCATTCTATTCTATTCTATTCCATTTTCTATTCCATTCCATTCCATTCTATTCCATATTCCATTCCATTTTCTATTCCATTTTCTCTTCCATTCCATTCCATTCCATTCCATTCTATTCTATTCTATACTTCCCTCTCTCCTTCATTCTCTTTCTCCTCCTCCCCCTCTCTCTCCTTCATTCTGTCTCTCTTCCTCCCTCTCTCCTTCATTTTCATTCTCTGTCTTCCTCTCTCCCTCCCTCTCTCTTTCTCTCACTCCTTCATTCTTTCTTCCTCTCCCTCCTCCCCCTCTCTCCTTTGTGTTTCTTGTTGGAATCACAACTGCTGTGTGAGGGTTCAAGAAACCAAAAAGCCGCCAACGGCTTCTCGGAAAAGCTGCAAACTTTCTTGTGCGCTTTCAATAAAACTTTGATGCCACAACCGCTCAGCCACCCATCCTTCTGAAATTATTAAAACTTCCCCTTTCCTTTTTTTGCCATTTCAAGATTGTAATAATCTACATTCTGCAGGGTTCCATGGCGAGTGCCTTGCCTGGGATTTAATTTCATATATGAACAGCAAATCCAGTTGCTAAGCATTAAACCTGCAGTAATGCACTGCTCTCCGCAGTCAGTTACCTGGACCAAGAAGCCCAGAAATGCAGCGATTAAGTCAAAGCTACACAGAGATTGGTACATAATTCATAGTTTGACTTCTTGGAGTTTTCATAATAGATAGTTTAAACACTGCAGAAACACAGGCGTGAGAGCAGCAAATTAGAATTCTGAATGGAAAAGTTAATTATACCTCCAAGGATATGGGGTTTTTTTTTTAGAGATATTAATAATAATAAAAAAGAGGAACAAAGACAGCCTATGAAATAGTTTGAAATGGATAATTTAGACTTAACAGAGATTTTTTTAAAAAAAATTGCATGAATTGGAGGGAGTGGCACTTAATGGGAAGTTATCATATTAAGCAGAGTAATTAGGTTAATTTAATCGTTCTACAGTGGTGACAAATTAGAGATAAACAAGAGACTCCTGGATATGAGTTTTCTGATGGTGATGTTATTGAAGTGGGTGATTTATTCTGGCTGTATCTTAGATAAGTGTGATATGGGATTCCAACACACATGTATATTGTGGGGGCCTGGGCACCCTCTGAGTTTGGTTGTTTCGTTGCCAGTCTGTGCACGCTGCCATATTTCCGCCCCCCCCCCCCCTAATTTTCAGCAATTTTTCAGTTCTGTGAGTATATGCAGAAGTAAAATTCTCTCTCTGTGCATGCGCGGAAGTAAAATCATGCATGGGGATTTTCTGCATGTGAGCGTAGAATGTGCAAGTGCATGAAACATTGTGATGCACACTGGTAGCAAGGGGTAAGGAACCACCCCTGCCTTGCAGGTGTTTCTTTACCCAACTAGGCAACACCATCAGTGCGAGAGGAGAGTGGGGGTTATGGGGGGTAAGGGAGGAGGAGGAGGAGGAGGAGGAGGAGGAGGAGGAGGAGGAGGAGGAGGAGGAGGAGGAGGAGGAGAAGCAGAAAGACTTTGGAGCTCTCTGGCCTTGTTTTCTTGCAGACGTTTCATTCCCCAACTAAGTATATTGATAAAATTGAATGAGCTACAAAACAGGTGGAAGGTCTTAAGCATAAAACGTATCAGGAAAGACTTCATGAATTCAATCTGTATAGTCCAGAGGACACAAGGGAAAGGGGAGACATGATCGAAACATTTAAATATCTTAAAGGGTTCAATAAGGTTCAGGAGGGAAGTGTTTTTAATAGGAAAGTGAACACAAGAACAAGGGGACACAATCTGAGGTTAGTTGGGGGAAAGACCAGAAGCAACATGAGAAAATATTATTTGACTGAAAGAGTAGTAGATGCTTGGAACAAATTTCCAGCAGACGTGGTTGGTAAATCCACAGAAACTGAATTTAAACATGCCTGGGATAAACATACACTATATCCATCCTAAGATAAAATACAGGAAATAGTATAAGGGCAGACTAGATGGACCATGAGGTCTTTTTCTGCCGTCAATCTTCTATGTTTCTAAGTATCATTATCAAGGCTAGGAAACAAAATTTGCAGAGTGCTGGAGAAGAATGAAGAGGAGGGAGGGGTGGGCTGTGAGATCCTTGGTGTTCTCTTCTAGACATTTCATTGTCCATCTAGGGTAGGTCACATTATCAATGACAGATAAGGACCAAGGATTACCATCAGTGCATTGATGTTGCTACCTAGATGGGCCATGAAATGTCTTTAAGGAAACCATCTAGCTCAGAGAGCACCAAGAGCCCCACACTTCAACCCCGAGCAACAATTTCTTTTTTCTATTGCTGCTCACTATATTAATAGTCATTTTTCTCTCTCTGAGAACCAAAGGTGAAATAAACCATCCGGGCAGATTGAAATAAAAAAATCTCCTTATTAAGCCAATAAAATAGTAGACTCTTAAAAGACCTCAGCCAAGGTCAAACAAAATGTAAAATAATAGTCTTCAGTTGCTACCTGATAATCTACTGAAAGCACTGAGAGACTGCGGGAACTGGGCATGGGTAGCCTAGAGAAAAGGAGGGCCAGAGTGGACATGATAGCAGTCTACAAGTATATGAGGGGATTTATTTATTTATTTATTTATTTATTTATTTATTTATTTATTTATTTATTTATTTATTTATTTATTTATTTATTTATTTATTTATTTATTTATTTATTTATTTATTTATTTATTTATTTATTTATTTATTTATTTATTTATTTATTTATTTATTTATTTATTTATTTATTATTTATTTATTTATTTATTTATTTATTTATTTATTTATTTATTTATTTATTTATTTATTTATTTATTTATTTATTTATTTATTTATTTATTTATTTATCAGATTTGTATGCCGCCCCTCTCCGCAGACTCGGGGCGGCTCACAGCAACAACAATACAATGTAAACAAATCTAATATTTAAGTTAATTTAAAAAAAAACCCCAATTTAGAAACCAATCATACATACTAGCATACCATACATAAATTTTATAAGCCTAGGGGGAGGGAAAATGTCAATTCCCCCATGCCTGACGACAGAGGTGGGTTTTAAGGAGCTTACGAAAGGCTAGGAGGGTGGGGGCAACTCTGATATCTGGGGGGAGCTGGTTCCAAAGGGTCGGGGCCGCCACAGAGAAGGCTCTTCCCCTGGGTCCCACCAAACAACATTGTTTAGTTGACGGAACCCGGAGAAGGCCCACTCTGTGGGACCTAACTGGTCGCTGGGATTCATGCAGCAGAAGACGGTCCCTGAGATAATCTGGTCCGGTGCCATGAAGGGCTTTATAGGTCATAACCAACACTTTGAATTTTGACCGGAAACTGATCGGCAACCAATGCAGACTGCGGAGTGTTGGTGTGAAATGGGCATATTTGGGAAAGCCCATGACTGCTCTCACAGCTGCATTCTGCACGATCTGAAGTTTCCAAACACTTTTCAAAGGTAGCCCCATGTAGAGAGCATTACAGTAGTCGAACCTCGAGGTGATGAGGGCATGAGTGACTGTGAGCAGTGACTCCCAGTCCAAATAGTGCCTTTACAGCCATCTCTAATACTCCAATAAGAGTATTTCATTCATTTAGATCTGGGATGTGTTCTGAGTGTTTCCTTTATTTTTTTGAGCAGTGTAGTTTACTTTTCTTCTTAGCAAAAAATGTTTCTTTAAATAAACTATCACTTTTACTATATGTCACAAACTCTTTAATTATTAACCAATATAACAAACCATCTTCAATACTTTCATACAACCACTACCACAACTATCACAACTACCACACACATGCAAGGTGTATCTTTCTTTTATATAGTTTCCAACCAATCAGTTGACGGGACCTGGAGAAGGCCAACTCTGTGGGACCTAACCGGTCGCTGGGATTCGTGCAGCAGAAGGCGGTCCTGGAGATATTCTGGTCCGGTGCCATGAAGGATATCACAGAGAGGATGGGGTCACTTTATTCTTCAGGGCACCAGAGGGCCAGATGAGGAACAACGGCTGGAAGCTGACCAAGGAGAGATTCAACATGGAGATAAGGAGGAACTTCCTGACGGTCAGAGCGATCAACCAGTGGAACAACCTACCAGCGGATGTTGTGAACTCCAACACTCTGGACATTTTTAAGAGAAGATTGAACTGTCACTTGACTGGTGTACTATAGGGTTCCTGCTTGGGCAGGGGGTTGAACTCGATGGCCTTCATGGTCCCTTTCAACAATAAATAAAAAAAATAAAAATAAAATAAATAAATAAAAAGTTGTAAAGGCTAATCTTTTTTTCAGGATCCAGTTCCTTTCTATCAGGCAGTAGGAACAAGAACAGGAACAGAATAGAATAGAATACAATAGAATAAGGGATAGAATCGAATATAAATCAGGATAGGATAGCATAGGATAGGATAGGATTGGATTGGATTGGATGGGATGGGAGGGGATGTGAGGGGAGGGGATGGGATGGGATAGGATAGGATAGAATAGAACAGAGCAGAATAGAATAGAATAAGGGATAAAGTAGAGTAGAGTGGTGTGGAGTGGAGTGGAGTGGAATGGAATGGGAAGTGGAATGAACAGAACAGAACAGAAATCAGAATAGAGTGGAGTGGAGTGGGGTGCAGTGCAGTGCAGTGCATTAGAGTAGAGTAGAGTGGAGTGGAGTGGAGTGGAGTGGAGTGGAGTAGAGTAGAGTAGAGTAGAACGGAACGGAACAGAAATCAGAACAGAGGAGAGTGGAGTGGAGTAGAGTAAAATAGAAAAGGAGATAGAATAGAATAGAATAGAATAGAATGGAATGGAGTGGAGTGGAGTGGAGTGGAATGGAATGGAATGGAATGGAACGGAACGGAATGGAATGGAAATCAGAGTAGAGTAGAACTGAATTTAATCAAATCAAATCCGAAAGGGACCTAGGAGGTCTTCTAGTCCAACCCCCTGCTCAACCAGAAGACCCTATTCCATGTCAGACAAAGGCTGCCCAGTACCCTCTTAAAGCCTCCAATGATGGAGCACCCACGATTTCTGGAGGCCAGCTGTTCCACCGGTTAATTGTCCTCACTGTCAGGAAGTTTCTCCTCCATACCAGATTGCTTCTCTTCTTGATTAATTTCCATCCGTTGTTTCTTGTCCTGCTTCTCTGGGACGTTGGAGAATCGTTTGACCCCCACCTCTTCTCTGTGGCAGGCCCTCAAATATAAACCCGGCAGAGGAGAACTTTTCCATTGTAGAGCAATGGCAGATCGCAAGCTAACACAGAGAGAAACCAGTGTGTTTTGTGCCCCCAGCCAAAACCGGCTCGGAAGATTAAAATCAGCAATTTGACGTTGACATTACCTTGGGCCAGCAGCTAAGAAGCAACCCACCTCTAGTGTATTATCAGCCGAGTTCTGCTTGATGTCTCCAGTTTATGCAGTTTAGTTTGGAGGGGGGAAAGAAAAGGGAGAGAGAGAGATTCCCAAGAGATGAAGATATCTCTTGGCATGCTCCTGTAAGTATACACAGTCTGGGAATTGCTTGCTTGCTTGCCTGCCTGCCTTGAGTTTGTACTCCAGGGCGTCTGTTCTCACTGATGGAAACAAGGAGTAACTGTGTCTCGACTCAGTGTTGGAAAACCATCCTGCAACGAAGGCAGTTTTACTTCCGGCTGTCCTACTGGAAAATTCCATGCACCTGTGCAACACCACACCTGTGCAACTCATTCTCAGGGTTCCGAATAGCATCCTGGTAGTTCTGTGTTAGCAAAAACTTCAGAAAAGAAGGATTTAGGGGTTGTGATTTCCGACAGTCTCAAAATGGCTGAACAGTGTGTTCAGGTGATAGGGAAAGCAAGTAGAATGCTTGGCTGCATAGCTAGAGGTAGAACAAGTAGGAAGAGGGAGATTGTGCTCCCGCTGTATAGAGCGCCGGTGAGACCACATTTGGAATACTGTGTCCAGTTCTGGAGACCTCCCCTACAAAAAGAGATTGATAAAATTAAACAGGTCCACAGACGGGCCACTAAAATGGTGGAAGGTCTTAATAGAATAGAATAGAATAGAATAGAATAGAATAGAATAGAATAGAATTTTTATTGGCCAAGTGTGATTGGACACACAAGGAATTAGTCTTGGTGCATATGCTCTCAGCGTCCATAAAATAAGATATACATTTGTCAAGAATCATGTGGTACAACACTTAATGATTGTCATAGGGGTCAAATAAGCAATGAAGAAGCAATATTAATAAAAATCCTAGGATATAAGCAACAAGTTACAGTCATACAGTCAACATGGGAGGAAATGGGTGATAGGAATGATGAGAAAAACTAGTAGAATAGAAGTGCAGATTTAGTAGAAAGTCTGACAGTGTTGAGGGAATTATTTGTTTAGTAGAGTGATGGCGTCCGGGAAAAAACTGTTCTTGTGTCTAGTTGTCTTGGTGTGCAGTGCTCTGTAGCAACGTTTTGAGGGTAGGAGTTGAAACAATTTGTGTCCAGGATGTGAGGGGTCAGTAAATATTTTCCCCGCCCTCTTTTTGACTCGTGCAGTATACAGGTCCTCAATGGAAGGCAGGTTGGAAGCAATTGTTTTTTCTGCAGTTCTGATTGTCCTCTGAAGTCTGTGTCGATCCTGTTGGGTTGCAGCACCAAACCAGACAGTTATAGTCTTAAGCATCAATCTTATCAGGAAAGACTTCATGAACTCAATCTGTATAGTCTGGAGGACAGAAGGGAAAGGGGGGGGGACACGATCGAAACATTTAAATATTTTCAAGGATGCATAAGGTTCAGGAAGAAAGTGTTTTTAATAGAAAAGTGAACACAAGAACAAGGGGACACAATCTGAAGTTAGTTGGGGGAAAGATCCAAAGCAACATGAGAAAATATTATTTTACTGAAAGAGTAGTAGATCCTTGGAACAAACTTCCAGCAGATGTGGTTGGTAAATCCACAGTAACTGAATTTAAACATGACTGGGATAAACATATATCCATCCTAAGATAAAATACAAAAAAATAATATAAGGGCAGACTAGATGGACCACGAGGTCTTTTTCTGCTGTCAGTCTTCTATGTTTCTATGTTTCTATCACTGGTATAGGTTCTCCTGCTTAAGCTGGGGGCTAGACTAGAAGACCTCCAAGGTCCCTTCCAGCTCTGTTATTCTGCTATACCAGGGGGAGGCAAAGTTGGCTCTTTTGTGACTTGTGGACTTCAACTCCCAAAATTCCTGAGCCCATCATGCTAACTCAGGAATTCTGGGAGTTGAAGTTCACATGTCATAGAAGAACCAACTTTGCCTACCCCTTTGTTATACAGCCGCTTAAGATTCAGTGGCACACATCAATTCCATTACATCGTTTGGAGTCTGGGGCACTCTTGCAGCAATATCAGGATCCTTCGATTATGACGCTGCCAGAAATGGCACCTGGTGATTGAGAATATCTTCCTGGGCTTCAACAAATCTTTGATCGCCAATTACTGAAATGATTTATGGACTCACCTCGAGGCATAGCCTGCTCCACACAGCCTCGGAAAAAGAGAGAAAGACCAGCATGCAAAATCAGCTTTGCAGAGAAGAAATCCCCAAGTGTTCTTTAAAACACGAAGACTTTCCTCCCATCCCCAACCTCTGCATGAATAAATCCATATACAGTGGTACCTCTACCTAAGAAGGCCTCTACTTACGAACTTTTCTAAATAAGAACTGGGTGTTCAAGATTTGTTTGCCTCTTCTCAAGAACTATTTTCCACTTACAAACCCGAGCCTCCGAAAGTATAACTGGAAAAGGCAGAGAAAAGCCTCCCTGGGGCCTCTCTAGGACTCTCCTGGGAGGAAAGAGGTCCGGAAAAGGCGGGGAGAAGCCTCTGTGGGGCCTCTCTAGGACTCTCCTGGGAGGAAAGAGGTCCGGAAAAGGTGGGGAGAAGCCTCCCTGGGGCCTCTCTAGGAATCTCCTGGGAGGAAACAGGGCCAGAAAAGGCAGGGAGAAGCCTCCATGGGGCCTCTCTAGGACTCTCCTGGGAGGAAAGAGGTCTGGAAAAGGTGGGGAGAAGCCTCCGTGGGGCCTCTCTAGGAATCTCCTGGGAGGAAACAGGGCCAGAAAAGGCAGGGAGAAGCCTCTGTGGGGTCTCTCTAGGCATCTCCTGGGAGGAAACAGGGCCAGAAAAGGCAGGGAGAAGCCTCCGTGGGGTCTCTCTAGGACTCTCCTGGGAGGAAAGAGGTCCGGAAAAGGCAGGGAGAAGCCTCCGTGGATCCTCTCTAGGAATCTCCTGGGAGGAAACAGGGCCTCCACCCTGTCTGTGTTTTCCCCAATCGCACACATTATTTGCTTTTACATTGATTCCAATGGGGAAAATTGTTCCTTCTTACAAACTTTTCTACTTAACAACCTGGTCACGGAGTGAATTAAGTTCGTAAGTAGAGGTGCCACTGTATGTTTCTTCCCACAAGAAGGAAATATTCGGATGCAGCAAAGGGGGAATTCTGAGTTGAAAGGTGGCAAAGAATTGGGAGACTGTGTATTGGAATAGGATGGAGCTGATGGCCTTGGGCAAGTAACAGAATAACAGAGTTGGGAGGGACCTTGTAGGTCATCTAGCCCAACCCCCCCACCAAGGTGGCAGACCTTACATCACTTCTGACAGGTGTCAGTCCAGTCTCTCTTTGGAAGCTTCCAGGCAGCCTTCCCTTTTCTTTCTGTCCTCGTAGCCTTGCACAAAACCCCATCACAACCTAAACCTCCCTGCATCCCAGGAAAAGCAAAATAGAATAATTAATAATAATTAATAATAATAATTAATAATAATAATTTATTGGATTTGTATGCCGCCCCTCTCCATAGACTCGGGGCGGCTAACAACAATAATAAACACAACATGTACAATCCAATAATAAAAACAACTACAAACCCCTATTATAAAACCAAACATACACACAAACATACCATGCATAACTTGTAATGGCCTAGGGGGAAGAGCTATCTCAACTCCCCCATGCCTGGCGGTATAAATGAGTCTTGAGTAGTTTACAAAAGACAGGGAGGGTGGGGGCAGTTCTAATCTTCGGGGGGAGTCGGTTCCAGAGGGCCGGGGCCGCCACAGAGAAGGCTCTTCCCCTGGGGCCTGCCAAATGACATTGTTTAGTCGACAGGACCCGGAGAAGGCCAAATCTGTGGGACCTTATCGGTCGCTGGGATTCGTGCGGTAGCAGGTGGTTCCAGAGGTAATCTGGTCCATTGCCATGTAGGTCTTTAAAGGTCATAACCAACACTTTGAATTGTGACCGGAAACTGATCGGCAGCCAATGCAAGCCACGGAGTGTTGAAGAAACGTGGGCGAATCTTGGAAGCCCCACAATGGCTCTCGCGGCTGCGTTCTGCACGATCTGAAGTTTCCGAACACTTTTCAGAGGTAGCCCCATGTAGAGAGCGTTGCAGTAATCGAACCTCGAGGTGATGAGGGCATCAGTGACTGTGAGCAATGACTCCCTGTCCAAATAGGGCCGCAACTGGTGCACCAGGCGAACCTGGGCAAAAGCTAAAACTATCCCTTCGTTGATATTCTGCAGGCACACAACTGCTTGCTAATGCAGAAGCTCCTTCTTGTGGGTATTACTCAATATTCCAACGGCATTCGAGGGCCGGCCAACTCAGTATTCAAGAATGAAGCTGAATTGCTCGATATTCTGCGGTGTACTGAGGCTGTGAAGCTGGAATATATTTCTCTCGCTCTCTTTTTCTCCACTTCTTGAGTAGCTCTGGAGGTGCTTGGGGCCATCGGGGCTGCCAAATACGTGAGGCTGTTTTTTTTCAATTATTTATTTATTTTAAAGCTTGGAACAAGGATCAGAATGCATCCAGGATTTGCAGGTCTGTCCTTAGGAAAGGGCAACGGCGAAAGCTGGTGGAGGAATGAAAGACCGGGGGTGCCACGTGGGAGATTCCACCCCCACTCCGAAAATGCAACCTGTTGTTTCTGAAAATGCAGATTGTTTCCAGATTGGGTTGGACAAGCATAAAGTCCAGTAACGGTTTCCAAGTAGAAACAAAAACAGTGGGGGGGGGGGGGAATGAAACTTTGATTCTGGATTTTACCAATTAGATAAAATTGTTCATAAAGAAATAGGAACATAGAAACACAGAAGATTGACAGCAGAAAAAGACCTCATGGTCCATCTAGTCTGCCCTTATACCATTGTCCTGTATTTTATCTTCGGATGGGTCGATGTTTATCCCAGGCATGTTTAGATTCAGTTACTAGTTTCCTCGGTTGTTAAGTGAAACTGGCTTCCTCGGTTGTTAAGTGAATCTGGCTGCCTCGGTTGCTAAATGAAATTGGCTTCCTCAGTTGTTAAGTGAATCTGGCTTCCTCAGTAAGTGAATATAGTTTCCTCAGTGAATCTGGCTTCCTCGGTTGTTAAGTGAATCTGGCTTCCTCGGTTGTTAGGTGAATCTGGCTTCCTCAATAAGTGAATCTAGTTTCCTCATTTGTTAAATGAAACTGGCTTCCTTGGTTGTTAAGTGAATCTGGGTTCCTTGGTTGTTAAGTGAATCTGGGTTCCTTGGTTGTCAAGTGAATCTGGGTTCCTCGGTTGTTAAGTGAATCTAGTTTCCCCGGTTGTTAAGTGAATCTGGCTTCTTCTGTTGTTAAGTGAATCTAGCTTCCTCGGTTGTTAAGTGAAACTGACTCCGCCCATTGTTAAGTGACTTTGCTTGTCAGAAGCAAAGTCACTTAACAACGCAGCAACACGTGATCGTCAACGCAGATCATGTGACCCTGGGACCCTGCCTCCATCACAAATATGAATCAATTGCCCAGCGTCCAAATCTGGATCCCCCAATGTCCGCAACGGCCTTTAAGTATGACAAACATTCTTTAAGTCACTAGATCTGATGCCGTTGTAACTTCGAATGGTCACTAAACGAACCGGCATAAGTCGAGGACCGGATGTCTTAGGAAATCCACCCACCCACCCCAATGGAGAAATCTCTTTCCAAGATCTCTAAGGCGGCCTCTGTCTTTCAAATTCACTGTGGCTATAATAGCCGTAAAGCTGGGCTAATCGGCCCGCTGCCTCCTTTCTCTCTGCCGCTCAGCAAATCTGCTTAACACGAATGTTATTTTCTTGGCGATGACGGCGGCAAATGAGCCCCCAAGAGGCGGCTGACTCAGGCTGCGGTGAACGGCGGAGGAAATTCACCCCGGTGGAATCTCTGCAGCAGGCGGAAGGAGGGAAGGAAGGAAGGAGGAGGAAGGAAAAAAGAGAGAAAAAGACTCTTATGCAGAAGAGCAGAATAAGAGTTGGAAGTGGGTCTTGGGGGTCTTCTCCCTCCATTCATTCATTCCTCCCATCCTCCCTCCCTCCATTCATTAATTTATTTAGTTAGTTAGTTTCTCCTTTTCTCCCTCCCTCCATCTTTTCTACCCCCTCCCTCCCTCCCTTCCTTCCTTCTTTCCTCCTTCCCCATTCCTCCCTTCATTCATTCTTTCCCCTTCTCTTCTTCTCCCTCCTTCTTTCCTCCCCATTTTTATCCTCCCTTCCTCCCTCCTTCCCTTCCTTCCTTCGTTCCCTCCTTCCTTCCTCCTTCCTCATTCCTCCCTTCATTCATTCTTCCGTTCATTCATTCCCCCTCCCTCTCTTCTTTCCTCCCTCCCTTTTTCCTCCCCCCTCCTTCCTTCCTTCCCTCCCTCCTTCCCTCTTTCCATTCCTCCTTCCTTTCCTCCCTCCCCATTCATTCATTCATTCATTCATCCATCCCTCTCTCCTTCTCTCCTTTCCTCATCTCTTGCTTTCCCTTCCTTCCTCCCTTCCTTCCATCCTCCCTCCTTCTATCTCTTCCTTTCTTTCTTTCTCCCTTCCTCCTTCCCTTCCTTTCCCCTACAAAATCTAGAGTCATAGAAAGGGAAACCCATATAAGGGCTGGAAAGATAGAATCGGATTTGGAAATTTCTGGCGACGTTTCGATGAGGTCCCACTCATCATCTTCAGGCTGGTGTTTCTGTCCTTGTTCTAAGGTGAACACTGCGAGAAAAAAAACATCCCCAAAATATGAACAAGCGGGTTGATACCTCCCGCCTACCAGACATCTGGAAACCAGCCCTCAAACGTAACCCAGCCATAAAAACAGAAACTAGACTCAGAACACATGTATGTAGATTGTTCTACACGGGGCAAAACCCGAACTCAGAACAATCTACATATATATATATATTTCCTACAACCAATATATATATCCTTTCATTTAGGCCTGTTTCTGCAAAGTTGACCCCTTGCCATCTTCATAGAGGATTGAATTGGAGGGTGATTACTTGATAGGAAGAGAGAAGAGTGTTTCCCAGTTGCAATCTAAGCCATTGGAAAACCAACCTTTGCTGGGTTAATATATTCTACCCGATTCTACCTCCTGGCACCCACAAATAGCTTCTGTCACCACAATAGGCCACTTTCTCAGTATAAAACTGATGAGAGAAAGTACAGTTTCATTCCAGTTGTGTGGTACCTGGCAAGTACTGAAAAGAACAGGAGAAAGTCAATGAATTGGACCGGCTTTGTGTGTGCAATTTTGAGAATCATTCATATCTGCAGTTTCCGCGACAGAAGATGGCCTTAATGCCTCATTAAATCTCACGGAGCCGGCGATGATATATCTCGTACCCTTTCAATCAGTAACTAAGCAATCCATTTATATATTTAAAAGAAGAAGAAAAAAAACCCACCCTAATTTGTGCATGGTTTAATGCATTCATTAAGCTATTAGAGAGAGATTTAATAGCGAATTAACGGTATTTGGGAGCTGAAAACAAGGAGAGGTTGGTGACGTGATGGCTTGGGAAAGTGGACTTGGGGGCTGGGTAGAAGGACAATCAAGGTAGGGATGAGTGAAGGATCTTTTGGATGATTGAAAATGAGTTGCAATTGTGAACATGGGCATACACACAGAGAGAGAGAGAGAGGGAGAGAGAGAGAAACACACAAGTATGCAATAGTTGTAAAACTGAGGCCAAACTCACTTCAATGATTTCAATGCAACAGCATTTAGACTTATATTTATTTATTTATTTAATGTATTTATTGGATTTGTATGCCGCCCCTCTCCGCAGACTCGGGGCGGCTAACAACAGTGACAAAAAACAGCATGTAACAATCCAATACTAAAACAACTAAAAAAAAAACTTATTGTAAAACCAAACATACAAACAAACAAACAAACATACCATGCATAAATTGTAAGGCCTAGGGGGAAAGAATATCTCAGTTCCCCCATGCCTGACGGCAGAGGTGGGTTTTAAGAAGCTTACGAAAGGCTAGGAGGGTGGGGGCAATTCTAATCTCTGGGGGGAGTTGGTTCCAGAGGGCCGGGGCCGCCACAGAGAAGGCTCTTCCCCTGGGTCCCACCAAACAACATTGTTTAGTTGACGGAACCCGGAGAAGGCCCACTCTGTGGGACCTAACTGGTCGCTGGGATTCGTGCAGCAGAAGGCGGTCCCTGAGATAATCTGGTCCGGTGCCATGAAGGGCTTTATAGGTCATAACCAACACTTTGAATTTTGACCGGAAACTGATCGGCAATCAATGCAGACTGTGGAGTGTTGGTGTGAAATGGGCATATTTGGGAAAGCCCATGACTGCTCTCGCAGCTGCATTCTGCATGATCTGAAGTTTCCGAACACTTTTCAAAGGTAGCTCCATGTAGAGAGCATTACAGTAGTCGAACCTCGAGGTGATGAGGGCATGAGTGACTGTGAGCAGTGACTCCCAGTCCAAATAGTGCCTTTACAGCCCTCTCTAATACTCCAATAAGAGTATTTCATTCATTCAGATCTGGGATGTGTTCTGAGTGTTTCCTTTATTTTTTTGAGCAGTGTACTTTACTTTTCTTCTTAGCAAAAAATGTTTCTTTAAATAAACTATCACTTTTACTATATGTCACAAACTCTTTAATTATTAACCAATATAACAAACCATCTTCAATACTTTCATACAACCACTACCACAACTATCACAACTACCACACACATGCAAGGTGTATCATTCTTTTATATAGTTTACAACCAATCAGGTTGCAACACAATAGGTAAACCTATGATTACACACTAATGATTGCTTACATCAGCCATTACCATAGTTACAGACCATTTTTCCTGCATTGTAATGTTACCACAGGAGGTAACTACTCCCGACATTCTGCAGGCAAGTCGTCCCACTGATTAATTGTTCTAATTGACCCAATAGCCAACAGAGCTCCTCCTAAGTAACCACTCATGCCTCTTAGAGGCCCTGCGCACCCTAGCATTCCAGAAGAGGCTCCTCCTCTTCTCATGAGTCACTCATCTCAGGAGGTGCAGGAGACCCTGGTTGCTCTTCAGCCTCTGACAGCACGTCCTCTTCACTGTCAGGAACATAGGATGCCTGTATCTATGCCTCTGCTGTCTCTGAGTCCTCTGGGTCTATTGGGGCTATCCTTGAATAGTGTCCAGAGGCTGAAAATAGTCCAGAATAGAAACATAGAAACATAGAAACATAGAAGTCTGACGGCAGAAAAAGACCTCATGGTCCATCTAGTCTGCCCTTATACTATTTTCTGTATTTTATCTTAGGATGGATATATGTTTATCCCAGGCATGTTTAAATTCAGTTACTGTGGATTTATCTACCACGTCTGCTGGAAGTTTGTTCCAAGGATCTACTACTCTTTCAGTAAAATAATATTTTCTCATGTTGCTTTTGATCTTTCCCCCAACTAACTTCAGATTGTGTCCCCTTGTTCTTGTGTTCACTTTCCTATTAAAAACACTTCCCTCCTGAACCTTATTTAACCCTTTAATATATTTAAATGTTTTGATCATGTCCCCCCTTTTCCTTCTGTCCTCCAGACTATACATATTGAGTTCATTAAGTCTTTCCTGATACGTTTTATGCTTAAGACCTTCCACCATTCTTGTAGCCCGTCTTTGGACCCGTTCAATTTTGTCAATATCTTTTTGTAGGTGAGGTCTCCAGAACTGAACACAGTATTCCAAATGTGGTCTCGCCAGCATTCTATATAGCGGGATCATAATCTCCCTCTTCCTGCTTGTTATACCTCTAGCTATGCAGCCAAGCATCCTACTTGCTTTCCCTACCGCCTGACTGCACTGTTCACCCATTTTGAGACTGTCAGAAATCACTACCCCTAAATCCTTTTCTTCTGAAGTTTTTGCTAACACAGAACTGCCAATACAATACTCAGATTGAGGATTCCTTTTCCCCAAGTGCATTATTTTACATTTGGAAACATTAAACTGCAGTTTCCATTGCTTTGACCATTTATCTAGTAAAGCTAAATCATTTACCATATTACAGACCCCTCCAGGAATATCAACCCTATTGCACACTTTAGAGTCATCGGCAAATAGGCAAACCTTCCCTACCAAACCTTCCCCTATATCACTCACAGAATGCAGCCTCGTGAGCTGTTATAGGTGTACCTCGACACCGACAACCCATCCGTACATTCTCTGCCCAAGCAATTGGCACCGTTCAGACTTATGGTAGAAGTGACCTGTTCCTTTCTAAATTATAATCAAGAGAGAGTTATCTGCAGCAAAGTTAACGTTTCTTCTTCGATTCTACCCAAATTCAATCAAAAGGACGAAATTACAAAGCAGGATTGGGAAGACATCTGGTTACACCCCCTAGCCTGCTAAAGCATGTATTTACTATTTAAAATAGCCAGAAAGTGTCTCGGTTTAAAGGATTCATAATGGCAACGTGATGTTGATTCTGCTGCTACGCATAATGACTCAGTTCCTGAGAAAATGTCAGCTGTTGTTTCCCCAGTCGCTCCTGCCTACAAAAAAAAGACATTTGGAGAGGCTTTCAGTCCAGTTGTAACTTTGTAAAAAAGAAAAAAAAAAGAAGAAGCATTCGGTGATAAAATAAGCTCAGGAGCTTCTTATGGGGAAGCTGAGTTATCATTTAGCAATAGCATTTAGACTAGTCTACATGAGGAGCGGCATACAGCAATTGCCTGCTGTGTAGAAACTTCCTGATGAGTCAGTGGGGTAACACCTGGGGTCGTTGATGAGCCAACTACTCAGGATATCACGCCTAATCAACAACCATTAACTAATCAGCATACCTCAGCTACATCAACGACCCCAGGTATTACCCCACTGACTCACCAGGAAGTTTCTACACAGCAGGCAATTGCTGAGCCATCAAACCACACCCAGCCAGAAGGAAGGCAGCTCAGGTCTCGCTGTGTTCGCCTTAGAACAAGGACAGAAACACCAGCCTGAAGATGACGAGTGGGACCTCGTCGAAACGTCGCCAGAAATTTCCAAATACTACACGGGAAGAAACCCGAATATACCAAGACCGTCATATATATATACACACCACTTCACAGTGCTTTTACATCCCTCTCTAAGTGGTTTACAGAATCAGCCTCTCGCCCCCAGCAATCTGTGTCCTCATTTGACCCACCTTGGAAGGATGGAAGGTTGCCTGGAGCCCGTGGTGAGATTTGAACCTCTGAACTACAGCTAGCAGTTAGCTAAAGTAGCCTGCAGTGCTACACTCTAACCACTGTGCCACCGCGGTTCAGTGGTGGACCTTGGCAAATATCCAATGTCTGCAATGGACCACCATAGACTTATATATTTAGACTTATAAACCACTTCACAATGATTTACAGCACACGCTAAGCAGTTTACAGAGTCAGCCTATGGCCCTCAACAAACTGGATCCTCATATTGTCAACCTCGGAGGGATGGATGAGAAAGTGAAGCATCTTCAAGGAAAAACAAAGTCCAGTTCCCTTCTGAAGATCCAAAGAAGCTTCTTGTGTGGAAAGCAAAACCTCTTCAAGGAAAAACAAAGTCCAATTGCCTTCTGTAGAACTGAGGAAGCATCTTGGATGAGAAGTGAAACTTTTTCAAGGAAAAGCAGAGTCCAGTTGCCTTCTTAATGAACTGAAGAAGCTTCTTTAATAATAGTAGTAGTAGTAGTAGTAGTAGTAGTAGTAGTAGTAGTAATAATAATAATAATAATCATCATCATCTTTATTAAATATTAAATATACATAAAAGAAAAGGAAAAAAACTAACAAGCATACAAACAAGTAAACATACATTTACACAAGAAATATATTTTTGTAGGTACATATTTACAATTGTAATTTAGAAATCACTTATAAATCTATGTAAATACATTGTAGAAGACATTACAACATACTTGTCAACCATCCTGTTGACTCTTGTATTATACAGCCTAATAATGAAATGCCTATGTCAAATATATCTTATTCATATTTGTGAGTTTATCTTCAACGGTTTTGTATATATCCAATGGATATATTAATTTCATTATAATATACAGAATATTTCTTCAGGGTTTTATATTCGTTCGATGTTCCAATGCATTCACTTTAATTAATTAGATTTATTTTGATCCTGTTCACATGAAAGAAAAGTAGATTTAGGTATTCAGGTCTTCTCTATGTTTCTATTGTCTCAGATTTTGTTTGATTTTAATGCTTTAAGTATTTGTTTTGGTGTAGTCCAGTTGCCTTCTGGAGAACTGAAGAAGCTTCTTGGGTGAGAAGCGAAACCTCTTCAAGGAAAAACAAAGCCCAGTTACTTTCTGAAGAGCTTAGCATGGTTTCAGATAGTTTGGCTTTGCCTTCTATTTTCTGAACTTAAGAGAGAGGGATGGTCTCAAAGTCACCTAACTGGCTTTTTTGTGTGTAAACAGGACTAGAACCTACAGTCTCCTGGTCTCTAGCTTGGTGCCTAGTGACATACATTTTTGGTTGGTGAGTCAGGGATGGGTTCCTACGGGGATGGTCAGGTATGCAGAACTCGAAACAGAATATCCTACGAAACTAGACTTACAATCCTAGGTCTTGAAAGCTTAGAACTACGACACCTTAAACATGACCTAAGCATTGCCTACAACGTCCTCCCTGTCAACGACTACTTCAGCTTCAATCACAACAACACAAGAGCACACAACAGATTCAAACTTAATATAAACCGCTCCAAACTTGACTGCGAAACATACGACTTTAGTAATTGAGTTGTTGAAGCATGGAACTCATTACCAGACTCTGTAGTGTCATCCCCTAACCCCCAAAATTTTACCCGTAGGACTATCCACTGTTGACCTCTCCCGATTCCTAAGACATCAGTAAGGGGTGTGGATAAGCCCACCAGCATACTTTCCATTCCCTGTCATAATAATAATAATAATAATAATAATAATAATAATAATAATAATAATAATAATTTCAATTGCAAAAGGCCACTTTACTGGGATGGGCAAACATAATTCGCCGCTACATCACGCAGTCCTAGGTGCTTGGGAAGCGCCCGACTGGTGATGAAATACGAAATCCAGCATAGTGATCTCGTTTGCTGAGTTGTACTGACATAATGCTGATAATAATAATAATTTATTAGATTTGTATGCCGCCCCTCTCCGCAGACTCAGGGCAGCTATACTAATACTTCTCTCATATTTCTACTAACTACATGTATAAGTTTATGAACTCCAGTATTTCTTCCATATTATTCCTATATCTTTTCTTCTAATCTTCCATTGATATACTGTATTTTACTATGATTATATCCTCTGAAACCTACATTGTGTATTGAATAAAATAAATCAATAAATAATAAAATAAATAAAGGCTGAACCGGTAGAAAAAAATTGATTTTTTTTCCTTTTCCCCCCCTTCTGGGCTCTGAGTATGTTTTTCCTATCGCAGTACTGTACATGAAGTTAAATGTGTATCATTTTAGAAAGGGGAGGGCACATACACATACAGTTTATATAGTAGATAATGTATATTTTTGCGTGCCTGTGTGTAATATGTCTGTGCGCATGGTACATATATACATAGAATTAAGGAGTATATTTGGGATGTTCAGTAATAGTAAATCAATAGTCTCCGGAGAGGGGCGGCATACAAATCTAAATAATAATAATAATAATAATAATAATAATAATAATAATAATAGACATCGCAATCCCAGGAGACAGCAGAATTGAGGAGAAGCAGCAAGAGAAATTAGTGAAATACGAAGATCTAAAAATCGAGCTGCAACGACTGGCATAAGCCAGTGAAAGTGGTCCCAGTGGTACTTGGCACGCTGGGCGCAGTACCAAAGGATCTCAGCGGACATTTGAAAGCCATTGGAATTGACAAAATCTCCATCTGTCAATTGCAAAAGGCCACTTTACTGGGATCGGCACACATAATTTGCCGCTACATCACGCAGTCCTTGGTGCTTGGGAAGCGTCCGACTGGTGATGAAATACGAAATCCAGCATAGTGATCTCATTTGCTGTGTTGTACTGACATAATAATAATAATAATAATAATAATAATAATAATAATAATAATAATAATAATAATAATAATAATTTCAATTGCAAAAGGCCGCTTTACTGGGATGGGCAAACATAATTTGCCGCTACATCACGCAGTCCTAGGTGCTTGGGAAGCGTCCGACTGGTGATGAAATACGAAATCCAGCATAGTGATCTCATTTGCTGTGTTGTACTGACATAATAATAATAATAATAATAATAATAATAATAATAATAATAATAATAATGGAATTGTATCTCTGTGAGGCGAGGAGAGGCCAGGCACCCTAGCCCAAACCCTTGAGTGACATCAAGTTAGCCACCTTTAAGCCAGTCACATGACCTTTAAGCCATCACCGGTCTCATGATCATCAAGCCACTCCCACCTGTTCACATGGCCGGCAAGCCACACCCACAAAATAAGCCACGCCCACAGTGTGGTAGTAAAAAAAATTTGCAGCCCTTCACTGTTGGTGACCCTCAAAAGGGCACCAAACACTAGGTGTGGTGTACGCAATTCTGCCTCTTTCATTGCCCCTCCGCCAACTTCTCTTCTGGCTGTTCATGAATGAAATTCAGAAACCGGTGCTCGTGTGCCAACGTCGCGGAGAACCTGTGTGATGGAACAAACACAGGGAAAATTATGGGTTGATCCCTTGCATTTAACCTTGTTTGGACATTGTTTCATTTAATTAGCAGCAGAAGCGTGAGGTGACAGGTTTGGCTGAGAACAATAATGGGCTGGGAGGGGACAGAGAAAACATTCCTGCTGAGAATCATGTTCCTTATTACACCTGGCTATTATCTGGGGAGATTTTTGTTTAAAAAAAGGGGGGGGGAAACCCAATGTTAATCTAACAGGCCTCGACTGAATGTCCGTTCCTAAGTATGGTGGTGCCTCTACCTAAGAACGCCTCTACTTACGAACTTTTCTAGATAAGAACTGGGTGTTCAAGCTTTTTTTGCCTCTTCTCAAGAACCATTTTCCACTTACAAACCTGAACCTCCGAAACAGTAACCGGAAAAGGCAGGGAGAAGCCTCCGTGGGGCCTCTCTAGGAATCTCCTGGGAGGAAACAGAGCCGGAAAAGGCAGGGAGAAGCCTCTGTAGGGCCTCTCTAGGAATCTCCTGGGGAGAAACAGGGCTGGAAAAGGCAGGGAGAAGCCTCTGTAGGGCCTCTCTAAGAATATCCTGGGAGGAAACAGAGCCGGAAAAGGCAGGGAGAAGCCTCTGTAGGGCCTCTCTAGGAATCTTCTGGGAGGAAATGGGGCTGGAAAAGGCAGGGAGAAGCCTCTGTGGGGCCTCTCTAGAAATCTCCTGGGAGGAAACAGGGCTGGAAAAGGCAGGAAGAAGCCTCCGTGGGGCCTCTCTAGGAATCTCCTGAGAGGAAACAGGGCCTCCGCCCTCCCTGTGGTTTCCCCAATTGCACACATTATTTGCTTTTACATTGATTCCTATGGGAAAAATTGCTTCTTCTTACAAACTTTTCTATTTAAGAACCTCGTCAAAGAACAAATAAAGTTCGTAAGTAGAGGTACAACTGCATTTGGTTCTATCAGGGCTGAATGACAAGCACTCAAGATTTATTCCACGGGGAGTTCTGGAAGAAAGCGCCATCTACAAAGAACCGAAATGGTAATTTTATTTACAAGGCCGGTGGCAAGTCAACGAGAGGGTGACAGAGGGAATGGTGCCAGTTTTAGTTAAAGCAGACGTGGCTGGCAGCACGGGGGGCTTTGAGAGGGATGCCCTGCTCTGGAGTCACTTGGTTGATCAGTCCCATGAGGATCTCGGTTGTCGACTTTAGTCATGCTTGAATGCGTGATGTGAGAAATTCTGAGCAGGCACAATTTGCACTCCACAAGCAGGAGGAAAGATATGGTTGAGGATTATTGAGGAAAGATGAGAGAGACAGAGACAGATAGAGAGAGAGAAAATAGAAGTAGAAAATAGAGTAGAGTAAAGTAAAGTAGAGTAGAATAAGAGTAGAGTAGAGTAGAACAGGAGTAGAGTAAAGTCGAATAGGAGTAGAGTAGAATAGGAGTAGAGTAGAGTAGAATAGGAGTAGAGTAAAGTATAATAGGAGTAGAGTAGAATAGGAGTAGAGTAAAGTAGAATAGGAGTAGAGTAGAGTAGAATAGGAGTAGAGTAGAGTAGAATAGGAGTAGAGTAGAGTAGAATAGGAGTAGAGTAGAATAGGAGTAGAGTAAAGTGGAATAGGAGTAGAGTAGAATAGAATAGGAGTAGAATAGAGTAGAATAGAATAGGAGTAGAGTATAGAATAGGAGTAGAGTAGAGTAGAATAGGAGTAGAGTAGAGTAGAGTAGAGTTGAGCTGCTGCCTCTTCCTTCCCATGCTGAAGGGCTCCCCTCTCCTCTTGCTCGCTCGCTTTGTAGCTGCTGCCTTTCCTTTGCTGTGGTGACTCCTCAGCTGCCCAGAGTGAAGGGAGCATTTCTTTTCTCTGGGCACTGGCAGGGGTTTATTCCCTGTCCAAGTGCCTAGAGAAAGGAAAATGCTTTGTTCGCTCTGGACTGCCAAAGCATCCTTAAGCACCACCGAAAGGCTCCTCTGGCAGCCCAGATGGCCGGGATTAATAAAGGGGGAATGGAATGAAATTGACCAGTCCTTTGTGCTGCTCTCAAATTTCCTAAGAAATTTTTCCAGGCTCGGGTTCTTAAGTAGAAAATGGTTCTTAAGAAGAGGCGAAAAAAAACCTTGAACACCCGGTTCTTATCTATCTATCTATCTATCTATCTATCTATCTATCTATCTATCTATCGATCGATCGATCGATCGATCGATCTATCTATCTATCTATCCATCTATCTATCCATCTATCTATCTATCTAACTATCTATTCATTTGTCCAATACACAAATACATAGGAAGAAAAATAGACCTGTAGTAATATATATAAGGGTAAAGTGAACTTAGAGGAGAGGATATATGAAAGAAAGAAAATATATATGATAAGTGAGAGAAAGGAAAGACAATTGGACAGGGGACGAAAGGCACACCAGTGCACCTATGTATGCCCCTAGAAAAGTTCTTAAGTAGAGGCGTTCTTAAGTAGAGGTACCCTGTATATACGTACACTGCGGAGGGGAAAAATGTGACAGAAAAAGAAACCCACAATAAACCAACAAATGCTTTGATTCTAGTTGAAGCAGGGAATGAGCCTCCTTGCCTGAAAACCCAGAAAAGAAATGGAAGGGGGAAATGTGCAGAGAAGGAATGCAAATTTGAGGAGGGTGAGCTAAGGAAGGCAAGAAGAAACGTCAATGGTTAAGGCTGAGTAAAGCCAGAGAAAGCATGTAGGGAAGAACACAAAACAGATGATTTACCATTAAAGACAGAGAGAGAGAGAATGGCCTAATGGAAGAAGATAATCGATGGCTAATGATCATGTTAGCTCCAGGACCGTAATCACAGTGCCTCTTTTTACCCGTTGATGGGGTCAAGATGTTCCTGGATTATCTGACACACCCACCGTAAGAGCAAAACGTCGAAAAAAGCTTTTCTCCTTAGCTCTCCTCTCCTCTCCTTGAGTTCCTTCCCATTATTGACCCTTCTCTTAGGCTCTGCGTTGTTGGCACTTCTCTGCCATGTAGGGCAGACCCTCGCATCAGCTCTCGTGTACATGGAAGTTGGGCTGAAGGAAGGAGGCTTAAAAAGGACTGGAAAAAAATGGGGAGGGTGCTTCTTTCAACAGTTTTTATAAAGGCCCTATGTGGGATGAGGGTCTATCGGAACTCATGTTCGCAAAGGGATGCAGTTGGGTTTGGTTGGGACGTCCAAGGGAGGGTCTCTGTTCCTCGCAGGGTCTCTATTTGGGTTTGTCTCAAAAGTGGCATTGCAGCTCTTCTCTTTCTCAAAAAAGATTCGGACTAGGTTTTTTCTTCTGGAAGGACAGTGTTTGGAAATGCGTTTTGGCTTTATTGCTCCTCCCTCCCTCCCTCTCCCTCCTTTCCTCCCTCCCTTCCTTCCTCTCTTTCCCATCTCCTTCCATCCTCTTATTCCCATTCAAATTCTCATCCCCCCTTCCTTCCTTCCTTCCTTCCTTCCCTCCCTCCCTTACTCTCTCTCCCTCTCTGTCTCTCTTTCTCTCTCATCTCTTTCTCTCATTCTCTGTATCTTTCTCTTTCTCTGTCTGTATCTCTCTCTTTCTCTCTCTCATCTCTCTCTCTCTGTCTATCTCTCTCATTCTGCTTCTTTGGTGCTGTCTGGATCTCACAGGTGCTTCTTCAGCTTTTGTTGGTGCTGGATGCATCTTGGTTTCTCGGTGAGCCTGACCCAGCTGCAGTAGCTGTTCTGCATTGTCATGGGTATAATGGTCTGTCTGGCCATCCATCCATCTGTCTGGCCATGTCCATCTGTCCACCTGTCCATCCATCCATCCATCCATTCATCCATCCATCCTTCTGTCCTCCAATCCATCTCTATCTATCTATCTATCTATCTATCTATCTATCTATCTATCTATCTATCTATCTATATTATCTATAGTATCACCTATTCACATGACTGCCATAATATAATTAATATAAGTACTTTAATTAATACATGGCTGAACAAAAATGTCACAGCCTGATCCAAAGACCTCAAGATGAGTGTTGAGGTGGACTTGCCTAGGAGAGAATATTGTTTGCCTTTCAATATAGATCGGACTAGGAACTCAAATTTGGATACTATAGCTAAATTTCCATCCATCCATCCATCCCCTCCATGGGAAACTATATCCAAAACTCACGAATTGAGAATCAAATTGAATATCTACACCTGGATACAGCTGGATACAGATATGAAAACTTTGAGAGAAACAGAAGCAGAAGATATTCAAATATACTTTATGAGAAGAGCCCTCCACTCCTCCACTCGCAACATAATACCCTACGCAACTAGACTTACAATCCTAGGCTTAGAAAGCTTAGAACTACGTCACCTTAAACATGACCTAAGCATAGCCCATAAAACCATCTGCTACAACGTCCTTCCTGTCAACGACTACTTCAGCTTCAACCACAACAAAACACGAGCACACAGCAGATACAAACTTAAAGAAAACCGCTCCAAACTCGACTGTAGGAATTACAACTTCAGAAATCCAGTAGTTGATGCATGGAACTCACTACCTGACTCTGTAGTATCATCACCTAGCACCCAAAACTTTACCCTTTGACTATCCACTGTTGACCCCTGCCGATTCCTATGAGGTCAGTAAGGGGCGTGCATAAGTGCACCAGCGTGCCCTCTGTCCCCTGTCTTAATGTTTCTCTCTTAGTAGTATCATGTATATAAATATTATTATATCTCTGCATACCACCAATAGGTACTTGACAAAAGTAATAAATAATATAAATAGAAGATAATTGCAAAATACATGCATTGAAAAACAAGTCTGGATTTTCTTTTGAAGAGTGAGATGGAAATAGAGCAATCATTAACTCAGCACCAAATATTAATAAAGTCCCTCTGCAATTCGGCAACAATAATGTGACCTCGCAACTTCTCTTGTGCCCCCCCAAAAAAATTACAAAAAAGAGGCCCATGGGATTTAGAGAGAAAACAATTTTTTTCCCCAGCAAAACTCAGAATGTAAAAGGGCAGGTTTTGGTACCGGATTATTTTGTGTGGGGTTTTTTTTCCCTCCCCTCTCCTGGTCCCCAGAAGATTTGGATTTGCAGAATATAATTTAATAAGCAGGAGAAAAGAGAAGGAGAAGGTCTTTAAAAAGCCAGCAAGTACTAAATGAGTTTATTGTATTCCAAAATGCCGACTCCCCTTAGGGGATTCTCGGCAAGTCGGTTGCTCTGTTCTTTATTGAAGTTCTGTATTGGAATTATAAACCTTCCAAATGGGCTGTGTTCATTAGAAAAGCTTGGCTGATCACTGATGAAAAAATATAACAATTAAAACCAAAACAAAGAAAAATTGAATGGGTGGGAAGGGAAGAAAGAAAGAAAGAGAGAGGGAAATAAAGAAAGAAAGAGGAAGGCAGACTTGGCATAGATACACTAGAGCCCCAGAGTGAAGGAGTAAGATATTAACATTTAATAATAGATACCACTAATGATGGGGAAATATTGGATCCTAATTAAAAGTACCAACAAAGGAGGGAAGGGCAAAATTAATCGGAAACAGATGTCCAGTGTTACGACACAAAGCTTGGGATTCAAAGATGAAACTATGGATTACAAATCAGGCAGGGTTTTCAATCCATTGAACGTGGATGCATCACCAATGCCATCCTAAACTGTATCCTAAGATTTTTATTAATATTGATTGTTTCTTCGTTGCTTATTTGACCCCTATGACAATCATTAAGTGTTGTACGTCATGATTCTTGACAAATGTATCTTTTTCTTTTATGTACATTGAATGCATATGCACCAAGACAAATTCCTTGTGTGTCCAATCACATTTGGCCAATAAAGAATTCTATTCCATTCTATTAACAGAGGGATACAATCAAGATCAAGTGAGATAGTAAGACCACTCTATAGAGCCTAAGTAAGCCTAAGTAAGACCACACCTGGACTCCTGCATCAGTTTTGGTCACCGCACTATTTTAAAAAGATATTGAGACTCCAGCAAGAGTGCAGAGCTACCAAGACGATTAAGGGACTGAAGGCTAAAATATACGATGAACAATTGCAGGAACTGGGCATAGTGAAGAGGAGGACCAGGGGAGACATGATAGCAGTCTTCCAATATTTGAGGGGCTGTCCCAGAGAGGAGGGTGTCAAGCTGTTTTCCAAAGCACCCGAAGGCCAGACAAGGAATAATGGGTTGAAACTGAACAAGGAGAGATTGAACCTAGAACTAAGGAGACATTGTCCCACAGAGTTGGCCTTCTCCAGATCCCGTCAACTAGACAATGTCGTTTGGTGGGACCTCGGGGAAGAGCCTTCTCTGTGGGGGCCCGGCCCTCTGGAATCAGCTCCCCTCCAGAGATTCGTACTGCTACCACCCTCCTCACCTCCCATAAGAACCTGAAAACCCATCTATACCGCCAGGCTTGGGGTCATCACTAGCCCCTTGCTTCTGGCTGACAAGTGTGATATATGCTTGTTGTTGAATGTGAATGAATGGTTTTTAATGTTCCAGGGTTTTTAGACTAGTTAATTATATTAATTGGATTTTAGAGTTTGAAGTTGCATATTGTTTTTTATTATGTTGTGAGCCACCCCGAGTCAAATCCAATAGAAAGAAAGGAAGAAACAAAGGAAGGAAGGAAGGAGGAAGGAAGAAAGAAAGAAGGAAAGAAAGAAAGAAAGAAAGAAAGAACAAATAAATAAATTTTCTGAGCCTGAGAATAATCAACTAAGGGAACAGAAGTTACCTTCAGAAGTTGTGAAAGCTTTATCACTTGAGACTTTCAAGAAGAGGTTGGACTGCCCTCTATCAGAAATGAGTCTCCTGTTTGTCTTGGGGGGGGGAGGAGGAGGTTGGGCTAGATTATTATTATTTATTAAATTTATATGTCGCCCACTCCCAAAGGACTCCAGGTGAATAAAATATTTAAAACATTGTAATCATTAAAACAAGTAAAATCCATACATGACCGACTCATAGATGATCTACAAAGTCCCTTCCAACTCTGTTAATCTGTTAATCTGTTTCCTGGATTCTCGCATCTGGCCTCCTGCAGTTGAGAGGTGATGCTGGAAACGCATCGGTTTGTAGACATCGTGAAGTTGAAATACCATCCAATCTTCCATGCTGGAACAAAAGGTTCATCTAAAGTGGATTTGTGGCAGATTACAAAAGGCAGCAGGGCAGAGAAGTCAAAAAAATCCAGACGTTTGTTTGGATTCTCTGGGTGGTTGATGAGATTGGACGTTGTTCTTCACCACTGGGGAAGACTCTACTTTTGCAGAGAGAAGCACAGTTTGCCAAATCCATTGAAGAGATCCAGTGGCTTTCAAGACAAAGTCCCTTGGATTCACAAATTGTAATACAAGTCTGGATCAGAAAAAAATAATAATATAACAGAGCTAGTTCCTTCTGGACACCATCTATTGAAGTGAGATTCCATCAAGTATAACAGAAATCCAGAGGTGACTTTTGTAGGAAATTCAGAAACTTCAGCACTAAATTTCCTCCTTCCTTCCTTCCTTCCTTCCTTCCTTCCTTCCTTCCTTCCTTCCTTCCTTCCTTCCTTTTTCTTGCCTTCATGCCTGCCTGCCTGGTTTACCTGCTTCTCCATCTCTTCCTCCTCCTATTCTTTCTTTCTTTCTTTCTTTCTTTCTTTCTTTCCTTCCTTCCTTCCTTCCTTCCTTCCTTCCACTCTCCCTCCCTCCCTTCCTTTTTTCCTGCCTGCCTGCCTTCTCCTCTGATTTCACCCTCCCTCCCTCCCTTCCATCCTCCTTCCTCCCTCCTTCCTCCCTCCCTTCCTATTTCCCTCCTCATCTCCTACTCCTCCTCTTTTCACATCTCTGAACATCATGTCACATTTTAATTATTTGTCACTCTTTGCTGCTTGTTATCTTAATTAACTTTGACTTACTGATCCTTCCAAGGGAAAAGGGACTCTAGTTTGACTTTAGTGGTGAACTTTGGAAAAAGTAGATGAGGGAGGCAAGATTCCTTTGGAACTAAAGGGAACTAGCAACTTGACTCAGGAATAAATCTTTGTCTCTCTATTATGGAAGAATAAGAGATAAAGAATTCATGCACGAACCCTTATGGGACGAGAGCACGGCTGAATAATTGATACCCATTAATACTCACTTTTATTTTTGCTTTGCTAAAGTTCTTGAAGGTCATTTTGCCAATCTGCAGCAAATAGTATTATGTCATATCATGCTTCTTCCTTTAGTATCACTTCAGATTACTCTGAATTCTTTCCTGGTCTTCTCCACTTTCTGAACCAAAGGTGCCCTAATGGAATAAAAATAAAAAAATAAAGGGAACACTCAGATTTGAATGAATGAAATATTCTCACTGAATATTTTTTTCTGTACAAAGTTGAATGTGCACAACAGCAGGTGAAATTGATTGCCAATCAGTGCTGCTTCCTAAGTGGACAGTTTGAGTTCACATAAGTTTTATATATTTATTTATTTGTTTGTTTGTTTGTTTGTTTGTCTCTCTCTCTCTCTCTCTCTCTCTCTCTCTCTCTCTCTCTATCTATCTATCTATCTATCTATCTATCTATCTATCTATCTATTTATTGGATTTGTATGCCGCCCCTCTCCGGAGACTCGGGGCGGCTAACAGCAACAATAAAGCAGTGTACAATAGTAGTCTGATGTTAGAAACAATTAAAAACCCATTAATATAGAAAACAAAACATACATACATACATACATACATACCATGCATAGAATTATAAAGGCCTAGGGGGAAGAGGGTCTCAATTCCCCCATGCCTGACGGCAGAGGTGGGTTTTAAGCAGCTTACGAAAGGCAAGGAGGGTGGGGGCAATTCTAATCTCTGGGGGGAGTTGGTTCCAGAGGGCCGGGGCTGCCACAGAGAAGGCTCTTCCCCTGGGTACCGCCAAGCGACATTCTTTAGTTGACGGGACCCGGAGAAGATCCACTCTGTGGGACCTAACTGGTCGCTGGGATTCGTGCAGCAGAAGGCGGTCCCTGAGATAATCTGTTCCGGTGCCATGAAGGGCTTTATAGGTCATAACCAACACTTTGAATTGTGATCGGAAACTGATCGGCAACCAATGCAGACTGTGGAGTGTTGGAGTAACATGGGCATACTTAGGAAAGCCCATGATTGCTCTCGCAGCTGCATTCTGCACGATCTGAAGTTTCCGAACATTTTTCAAAGGTAGCCCCATGTAGAGAGCATTACAGTAGTCGAGTTTCGAGGTGATGAGGGCATGAGTGACTGTGAGCAGTGATTTACTTGGAGTTATATTGTGTTGTTTAAGTGTTCCCTTTATTTATTTTTTGAGCAGTGTATTTATTGAGCTTTGCAATGGAAACAGGAGAGGATGCGATGGCTCAGTGGCTAAGATGCTGAGCTTGTCCATCAGAAAGGTTGGCACTTCGGCAATTCAAATGGAGTGAGCTCCCGTTACTTATTGCAGCTTCTGCCAATCTAGCAGTTCAAAAGCTCATAAAAAGGCAACCTTGCAAAAATATTAAATAAAATATCACCCCTATGCTGGAAAGGTCAAAATGCCTATAGCACAACTTATCATATGTGCCGGACATGCAGGGGGGGGGGAAGCAAAATGGCCAAAATTCAAAGTATAATAGGAGAAATAATAAAAGATTGCATTGATTGGAAGCTAGATTTTTTTTAATTGGGAATTATATTGGGTGATTATACGAAAGAAATATATTATTTAATAATGCACATAGTGACAGGTGCTAGAATAGTTTATGCAACAAAATGAAAACATAAGGACATATCAAACAATGAGAAAATCATAAGAAAAATTTTTGACTGCGCCAAGATGGACAAAATGTCGCTGAGAAGGAGGGCATAGAAATCTAAATAGATAGATAGATAGATAGATAGATAGATAGATAGATAGATAGATAGATAGAGACAGAGAGAGAGAGAGATGGGGGAGAGATAGATAGATAGAGGATAGGTAGATAGATAGATAGATAGATAGATAGATAGATAGATAGATAGATAGATAGATAGAGACAGAGAGAGAGAGAGATGGGGAGAGATAGATAGAGGATAGATAGATAGATAGATAGATAGATAGATAGATAGATAGATAGATAGATAGATAGGGAGAGGGAGAGATAGATAGATAGAGGATAGATAGATAGATAGATAGATAGATAGATAGATAGATAGATAGATAGATAGATAGATAGATAGATAGATAAGTAGGTAAGTAGGTAAGTAAGTAAGTAATAAAATGACAAAGGAACTACAAGATAAGGCAGAATCTAAATATTATACAACACAGATTTTATGAATGGTTAAAGAACAAGGATAATAGGGTATAGAATGTTTATATACCAATTATTATCTGTATTATTATTATTATTATTATTATTTATTAGATTTGTATGCCGCCCTTCTCTGAAGACTTATAAGAACCGGGTGTTCAGGATTTTTTTGCCTCTTCTCAAGAACCATTTTCCACTTACAAACCTGAGCCTCCAAAACTGTAACCGGAAAAGGCAGGGAGAAGCCTCCGTGGGGCCTCTCTAGGAATCTCCGGGGAGGAAACAGGGCCGGAAAAGGCAGGGAGAAGCCTCCCTGGGGCCTCTCTAGGAATCCTCTGGGGGAAACAGGGCCAGAAAAGGCGTGGAGAAGCCTCTGTGGGGCCTCTCTAGGAATCTCCGGGGAGGAAACAGGGCCGGAAAAGGCAGGGAGAAGCCTCCCTGGGGCCTCTCTAGGAATCCTCTGGGGGAAACAGGGCCAGAAAAGGCGTGGAGAAGCCTCTGTGGGGCCTCTCTAGGAATCTCCTGGGAGGAAACAGGGCCGGAAAAGGTAGGGAGAAGCCAGAACCGTGTGGTAGACTTCTTTTGCTGTGTTCACTCTCATCAGCTAAGTCTCGTTTGCATGCGAGTAAGAGACAGACGTGAGATATGACAGCCCATGTCGATCTGTCAGTGGAAACCAACCCTTGTCTCTTCAGGCGCATTGAGAAAGCTGTCAGTCACCGAGTGGTTTTCCAGGAGCAGCTTGACTTAATTTCAGTTAAATGTGCAGAAATCTGCCTAATAACGAACTGTCAGAGAGGACAGAGGAGCCATTGCAGAGATGAGAAGTTGGGAAGGAAAGTAAGTTTTTGGAACAGTCTTGGCACCTGCTATTTCCTCCGCCCCTTATAATTCCAAAGTTTGGAAAGTTTTGTCAGACAGGCAAAAAAAGTATTTGGGGAATAAGCCAATTCTAGATAAATAGCTTTCAGTGAGAGGAGGAGGAGGAGGAGGAAGAGGAGGGGGAGGCGGAGGGGGAGGGAGAGGAGGAGGAGATAGACAAAAAGGAGGAGCAGAAGCAGCAGGAGAAGAAAGAGGAGAAGCAGATAGACAAAAAGGAAGAGAAGCAGAAACAGGAGAAGGAGGAAGAGAGACAAAGAAGAGAAAAAGTAGGAAGAGGAGGACATAGAGAAGGAGGAGAAGATAGACAAAGAGGAGGAACAGATAGAGAAAGAGAAGAAAGGGAAGAGGAGGTAGACAAAGGGGATAAAGAGAAGGAGGACGAGGAGGAGAAGATAGACAGAGAGGACGAGGAAGAAGAGATAGAGAAAGAGAAGGAAGGGAAGAGGAGGTAGACAAAGGGGATAAAGAGAAGGAGGACGAGGAGGAGAAGATAGACAGAGAGGACGAGGAAGAAGAGATAGAGAAAGAGAAGGAAGGGAAGAGGAGGTAGACAAAGGGGATAAAGAGAAGGAGGATGACGAGGAGGAGATAGACAAAGAGGAGGAGGAGCAGAAGCAGGAAGAGGAGGGATAGACAAAGAAGAGAAAAGGGAGGTTGAGGAGGAGGAGATAGACGAGGAGAATGAGAAAGAGGAGATAAACAAAGAGGAGGAAGAGCAGTAGGAGAAGCAGGAAGAGGGGCAGGAAAAGATAAAGATGAGAAGGAGGAGAAGAGATAGACCAAGAGGAAAAAGGGAAGGAGGATGATTTACGCAAGGAGGAGAAAGAGAAGGAGGAGGAGGAAGAGAAATGATGACGAAGAGGAAAGATGAGGAGATAGAAGCCGATAAATAAGAAGGAGGAGATCTTTTTCTTAGCGGTTTCAACTTCTGCTTAATATACCATTTTGTAATTCTATAGTCAAGGATAGATCATTAAGAGCCGGCTTGGCGTAGCAGTTAGAGTGCAGCACTGCAGGCCATTTCAGCTACCTGCTAGCTGTAGTTCAACAGTTCAAATCTCACCACCGGCTCAAGGTTGACTCCATTCTTCCATCCTTTCAAGGTGAATCAAATCAAATAATAATAATAATTGTTGATGTTGTTGTTGTTGTTGTTGTTGTTGTTGTTGTTATTATTATTATTATTATTATTATTATTATTATTATTATTATTATTAACCACTGCATGGTCAATAAGTAAAATTTGCTTTATCTTTTCCATTACAGAAATAGCAACCTCTCAGCCTTATGGACTCCCACTCGCTGGCCTTGTTGCCAAGACTTTGGAGGGTCGTCATCCAAATTATCCCGAGGTCACTTGGTTGCCTATCACATTTCTAGGTAGAAAATACCTTCGTTCTTCCGACTTCTCTGGTGTTCTGAGCAGCTGTCACAAGCAATCCATCATCTTGAGCTTCCTCAGCACCCAGAAGGAAAGTCAAAATGACCTTAATAGGAATCGTACTGCTCAGGTGCGTTGGGAGCTTTGCTTTGAAAAACTCTTCCACGAGAGACTGCAGATTTATTTCCTCTTCTTCTCTTTCCTCCCCTCCCCTAATTCAATATCCTTTTCCCCGCTTGTGGCTGTTTTCTCCTAGCAGGTGTCTCACGATTTAGTTTCTCAGCAACTTCGTTTCCCCTCTAACTCTTCTCCAACAGGACTTCTTGCAACTTTCAAGGACATCTTTGAAAGAATACCTGGCCGGTGACTTATCCCCGGCCCGTTTTGCGGCAGGGCCAGGGAGACACGGCCCTCGGCGCAGCCGCCATCTTGGAAAGGCCGAGATCTCGCGAGATTTCGCAAGATCTCATCCAACTTCAGGTGGCTTCGGCCTACCCGATGACGTCATCCAGGGCGGAGCCTGCCAGCCCTATAAAAGGGCTGGGCAGGCTCCAGGGCCTCCTTTTTGCCCTGGACAACGTCGAAGCGAACACCCACCCGCCCTCCCTATCTTTCAGTGTGCCAACGAGGGTCGCCCTTAGGGGGGGCCGAATAGGAATTTTTGGCGGTCTCGGTACTTTCTGCGACTGTTTTTTCGCCTATTCCACACTGTGGCGACGGATAGGCGGTTAGGGGGTGTTTCGCCCCCTGTTTAGGCTAATTGGCTTACCACTGGTCATTTGGGTAGGCAGGTTAGGGGCGGAAAACTGGGTGGTGTTTAGCAACTGCGTGTTCTCCGTTGGGCATCTTTGGGGATGATTGACAGGTTCTCTCAAAAGGCTCATGGTTTGAGCGACCTCAGCAATTGGGGGGAACCTGTTTTTGGGTCCCGCCCATTTCCTTCCCCTTGTAGGGGTTAGAAGGCGGGACCTCCCACATGCAGGTGCATGGCAGTGACTCAGGTGAGGGTGTGGCCCCTCACCTGGATCAGCATGGAGCTACGCCCATAAGTTGCCCCGGAAGTTTTTCTGACGTCATTTTCCGCCCCGGAAGCAATTGTTTGACCCTGCGGGTCATTGTTAGGGTTATAGTTAATTATGCTAATTTATGCTAATTTACTTGAATAAATTATGCAAATTTAATTAATAAAAATGACCCATTTTAAATCCAGCTCTTGTGTCCGTGTTGTTACTCCGCCTCTGCTGCAAAGGACATTGGTGGGGATGGCCGGGCTCTATGGTAAGAGTCTCCCGAAAATTCAAGGTAAAAATTTCAGACACACACACACACTTGAAAGTTCAAAAACAATGTTCTTTATCACAAAACTCAAAAGAAACAAAGCACCCTTTTTGTATTGCAAAGAGCACTCGTCCCAAAACAACCTTGTAGGCTGTACAATCCCCTTAATCAGTCCTTAAGTACTTAACTAGCAGCTGTGAATAAATGTCACAGCCCTCCTTCTTCCAATGAAGTGAGACACACACACTTTGCTCTGCTTTGGTTTCAAAGTCGTGAAAAATCAACAAAGTCTGGAAACAACAAGGCATGGTCCTGAAGAAACAACAATCAGATAATCTTCCACAACAGCGAAGCCAGCACGCTACTATTTATATCAATCTCAAAGGCTGTCTTGATGTTGTTCAGTTCCTGTGGATCTCCCAACCACGTCCACTGGAAGTTCGTTCCAAGCATCTACCACAACATCAAGACAGCCTTTGGTACAGATAGAAAAATAGCCAACATCCTAAGAAACCCAAAAGACAATATCCAACTAGAAAACCAGGGAGTTTATCAAATACCGTGTAAAATCTGCCCAGCCACATATATTGGACAAACGAACAGGAGAGTGAATGCACGTGTTGCAGAACATAAGAATGCATTAAAGAAAAAAGAAAAAACCTCCTCCCTTTTCCAACACTTCAAAGCTACAGGACATGAAATTGATTTCGACAGTACCAAATTAATTTCCAAAACAGAACACTACAGCAAAAGAATAATCATGGAAGCCATCGAGATAGAAAAACATCCCCAAAATATGAACAAGCGGGATGATACCTCTCGCTTATCAGACATCTGGAAACCAGCCCTCAAACGTATCCCAGCCATAGAAACCAGACTCAGAACACACATTGTAAAACAATCAAGTAACCTGCAAGTCCCAACTACTCAGGATATCACGCCTAATCTACAACCATTAACTAATCAGCATACCTCAGCTACATCAACGACCCCAATTGTTACCCCACTGACTCACCAGGAAGTTTCTACACAGCAGGCAATTGCTGAGCCATCAAACCACACCCAGCCACCAGTATTTATAGAAGGAATGCAGCTCAGGTCTCGCAGTGTTCGCCTGAGAACAAGGACAGAAACACCAGCTTGAAGATGACGAGTGAGACCTCGTTGAAATGTCGCCAGAAATTTCCAAATCCTACACGGGAAGAAACCCGAATATACCAAGACCATCATACCTGTACCCGTGAAAATATATGCACACATAGTAAAATACATGATGAAGGTTATAGAGGAGATATTCATAGTAAAATATATCTAAGAAATAATAGAAAAGAAGATATAGTAATAGAACATATCAATGTAAGAATAGAAGAAGAGATATAGGAATAGAAGAAAGGTATAGGAGATATAGGAGAGCAATAGGACAGGGGACAGAAGGCACCCTTTTCTGACCTCTTAGGAATCTGGATAGGTCAACCATAGATAATCTAAGGGTAAAGTGTTGGGGGTTTGGGGATGACACTATGGAGTCCGGTAATGAGTTCCACACTTTGACAACTCGGTTACTGAAGCCATATTTTTTACAGTCAAGTTTGGAGCAGTTAATATTAAGTTTAAATCTGTTTTGTGCTCTTGTGTTGTGTTTGAAGCTGAAATAGTCGCCGACAGGCAGGACATTGCAGCATATGATCTTGTGGGCAATACTTAGATCTTGTTTAAGGCATCTTAGTTCTAGGCTTTCTAGGCCCAGGATTGAAAGTCTAGTCTCACAGGGTATTCTATTTCGAGTGGAGGAGTGAAGGGCTCTTCTGGTGAAGTGTCTTTGGACATTTTCAAGGGTGTTAATGTCTGAGATGCAATATGGGTTCCAAACAGATGAGCTGTATTCGAGGATGGGTCTGGCAAAAGTTTTGTAAGCTCTGGTAAGTAGTGTGAGATTGCCAGAGCAGATGCTACATAGGATTAGGTTTACAACTCTTGAAACCTTCTTGGCTATGTTGTTGCAGTGGGCTTTGGCACTTAAATCTTTTGTTATTAGTATACCTAGGTCTTTAACTAAGTGGGGATTATCTGTGATAATTTGATTATTCAGTTCGTATTTGGAGTTCAGATTCTTCTTCCCAATGTGTAGGACAGAGCATTTGCTAGTTGAGATTTGGAGTTGCCTTCGGTTAGGACAGGTAGAGGAAAAAATGACATTGCATTAAGATAGTGATGGCCAACCTATGGCACGGGTGCCCCAGGTGGCACGCGGAGCCATATCTGCTGGCACGCGAGCCATTGCCCTAGTTCAGCTCCAACATGTATGTGTGTGCTGGCGATCTGATTTTTGTCTTGCACAGAGACTCCGGGAAGGTGTTTTTGGCTTCCAGAGAGCCTCCAGGGGGATGGAGGAAGGCGTTTTTACCCTCCCCTGGCTGCAGGGAAGCCTTTGGAGCCAGAGGAGGGCAAAACATGAGCCTACTGGGCCCATCAGAAGTTGGGAAAGAGGCCATTTCTGGCCTTCAGAGGGCCTCCAGGTGGGTGGAGAAAGCTGTTTTCACCCTCCCCAGGGATTCAGTTATGGGTGTGGACCTCACACATGCGCAATAGCGTTTGCCATCACCGCACAAGGAGGAGACAGAATTGGGAAAAGCTACTGATTATCAGTTTTAGCTCTAAGTTGTCAGCCGAGGTAGAGAGAGAGTTGAGAAAGAGTAGGCCAACCATTAAAATTAGTTCTTCCTTGACTTTTGACTTTATGATGAGATTGTTCCACTTCCCCCACTCCACTTCAATTCTCATCTCTTTCAATTGCCTTTCAGATTTTTCCCTTCCTTTTTTAAAAAAGAAAGAGAAATATAATCATACAAAAATAAAACTTGAATAGATATCCTTGGGGGAAGTATTTTTAGCCGCTCACGCGCTGAAGAAAAGACCTAGAGGTTGCAAGCTCTAATTATGAAACTGACATGGTGGAAAGCAGGACAATGGTTTTGGTGTGTTTTTGTTTGTGGGTGTGAGTGTGTGCTTGCGGGAACGCATGGACTGGAGGGAATATTTCATGGAACTCATATAGAATGGCATCACAAAATATCACCATTTCCTCTCATGGACGTTGCGGGCTTTATAATTTTTTGTCTTCTAAGATATAAGGCATCCCTGTCTTCTGGTATCCCAGGCTCCAATGGCAAAGTTGGTTGTGTGAGAAATACAATAGTATTTTTCCCAAAATAAACCCTTCCCCAAAAATAAACCCTTCCCCAAAAATAAGCCCTTCTCCAAAAATAAAGCCTTCCCCAAAAATAAACACTTCCTCAAAAATAAACCGTTCTCCAAAAATAAACCCTTTCCCAAAATAAACCCTTTCCCAAAATAAACCCTTCCCCCAAAATAAATCCTTCTCCCAAAATAAACCCTTCTCCCAAAATAAATCCTTCTCCCAAAATAAACCCTTCCCCCAAAATAAATCCTTCTCCCAAAATAAACCCTTCTCCCAAAATAGAAACATAGAAACATAGAAAACTGACGGCAGAAAAAGACCTCATGATCCATCTAGTCTGCCCTTATACTATTTTCTGTATTTTATCTTACAATGGATATATGTTTATCCCAGGCATGTTTAAATTCAGTTTATTTATTTATTTATTTATTTATTGGATTTGTATGCCGCCCCTCTCCAGAGACTCGGGGCGGCTAACAGCGACAATAAAACAGTGTACAATAGTAATTTGGTATTGATGATTAAAAATCAATTAATATAAAAACCAAACATACATACATACATACCATGCATAGAATTGTAAAGGCCTAGGAGGAAAGAGGATCTCAATTCCCCCATGCCTGGCGGCAGAGGTGGGTTTTAAGTTGTTTACGAAAGGCAAGGAGGGTGGGGGCAGTTCTAATCTCTGGGGGGAGTTGGTTCCAGAGGGCCGGGGCCGCCACAGAGAAGGCTCTTCCCCTGGGTCCCGCCAGGCGACATTGCTTAGTTGACGGGACCCGGAGAAGATCCACTCTGTGGGACCTAACTGGTCGCTGGGATTCGTGCAGCAGAAGGCGGTCCCTGAGGTAATCTGGGATTTATCAACCACATCTGCTGGAAGTTTGTTCCAAGGATCTACTACTCTTTCAGTAAAATAATATTTTCTCATGTTGCTTTTGATCTTTCCCCCAACTAACTTCAGATTGTGTCCCCTTGTTCTTGTGTTCACTTTCCTATTAAAAACACTTCCCTCCTGAACCCTATTTAACCCTTTGACATATTTAAATGTTTCGATCATGTCCCCCCTTTTCTTTCTGTCCTCCAGACTATACAGATGGAGTTCATGAAGTCTTTCCTGATAAGTTTCATGCTTAAGACCTTCCACCATTCTTGTAGCCCGTCTTTGGACCCGTTCAATTTTGTCAATATCTTTTTGTAGGTGAGGTCTCCAGAACTGAACACAGTATTCCGAATGTGGACTCACCAGCGCTCTATATAGTGGGATCACAATCTCCCTCTTCCTGCTTGTTGTACCTCTAACTATGCAGCCAAGCATCCTACTCGCTTTCCCTACCGCCCGACCACACTGCTCACACATTTTGAGACTGTCAGAAATCACGATCCCTAAATCCTTCTCTTCTGAAGTTTTTGCTAACACAGAACTGCCAATACAATACTCCAATTGAGGATTCCTTTTCTCCATAAGTGCATTATTTTACATTTGGAAACATTAAACATTAAATAAACCCTTTGAAAACTCATCTTTGCCACCAGGCCTGGGACCACTAGATCCCCCCCCCCAACAAATGTGTTTAGAGTGACCTATTTAGTGAATGATAAAATGAATGTTTTTAAGTTTTTAGGATCTTTTTAAGTCTTTTCATCGTAATTAATTGGATCAAATTGTTTTACTATGTATCACTGTTTGTTGTGAGCCACCCCGAGTCCATGAAGAGGGGCGGCATACAAACCCAATAAATATATAAATAATAAATAATAAAAGCACTGCGAAGCAGTATATAAGTCTAAATGCTATCGCTATTTCACCCCTGGTGGACTTCCATCTCCTCCAAGCCAGAGAAGCAAGGCAGGAAACGAGGCACAGAAATAAAGCAGAAAGAGGCATTTTTCCTCCTCGCAACGACTTCCATCCAGGAACTTCCAAGCCAGAATGATAAAGACCCATTAATCCTGAAATTCAGCCACGGAGGGAAGATTCCGCCTTGAAAAATGGCTTTCTCCCACCTCCCTGAAGCACACAAAGAGTTTTATTTTACGTAAACGGTTAGAATCCATCGTCTGCTGGGGAACCGGAGATGCTTCTCCCTTTAATCTCTCCCTTTATTGTTTTATGACGGTTGTCCACGGGTGGGAGAACATCTCGTAAAGCATCTCTCCATAGTTGGTCCGCTGAGTGGCAACGGCGGGCGGGTAAAAGCAAAGGAGCTGGACAGTTTAATGCGACAGTCCACGTTAAGCGGGAGGGAGTGACTAGGTGCCCAGGGACCGCCACGTTAACGATCCCCCGAAAAACAAGACTTTCCTGCATCCCCTTTTAAGGTTAATCAAGTCGGCATTTGTGTCAGGTGGAATGCCTAATTAAAATGATGGAAGGGGCGCAAATGTCTTCTGGCAGAGAAGGGGGATGGCAGAACGAGGCAGCATCGGTGCCATATTGGTGGGTTGTTTTTTCTCCCCCCAAAAGAAAAAAAAAGGAAGAAAGAAATCAATAAGACAAGCTCATTTCATCCCTCTCCAGGTTTTGCCATTCAAGGGCTCCCTTGGAAAGATGCCAGCTGTCCAACAGGGAGGGCTGTGAGGTTTTTAAAGGCAAACTGGTTCTTCTTTTTTAGAAAGAAGGATACAGAGAGAGAAGGAGAAGGGAAAAGAGAAAAAGAAGGAGAAAGAAAATGGAGAGAAGGAGGAGAAGCAAAGGAAAAGAAAGAAAAAGGAGAGGAAGAGGAGCAAAGGAGAAGGAGTAGAGAAGAAGAGAAGAAAGACCAGGAGAAGGGGGAGGAGAGGGAGAAGGAGAAAGGAAGAAAGAAAAGGGAGAGGAGGACAAAAGGGAGACGGGAGAAGAGAAGGAGAAGGAGAAAGAAAAGGGACAGAAGGAGGAGGAGGAGGAGCAAAGGAGAAGGAGTAGAGAAGAAGAGAAGAAAGAAAAGGAGAAGGGGAGGAGAGGGAGAAGGAGAAAGGAAGAAAGAAAAGGAAGAGGAGGACAAGAGGGAGAAGGGAGAAGAGAAGAAGGAGAAAGAAAAGGGACAGAAGGAGGAGGAGAAGGAGAAAAAGGAGAAGAGAAGAAAGATAAGGGAGAAAAGGAAGAAGTGAAGGAGAAGGGAAGGAGAAGATAAGAAAGGAAAGGGAGAGGAGGAGAAGGAAAGGAGAGGGAGAGGCAGAAGGAGAAAGGAAGAAAGAAAAGGGAGAGGAGGAGGTGAAGGACAAAGGAGAAGAGAAGGAGAAAGAAAATGGACAGAAGGAGGAGGAGGAGAAAAAGGAGAAGAAAGGAAAGATAGAAAAGGAAGAAGAAAAGGAAATAAGGAGAAAGGGAAGAAAAGCAAGTGAAGGAGAAAGAGAGAGAAGGAGAAGGGAAGAAAGAAAAGGGAGAGAAGGAGGAGGAGAAGGAAAGGAGAAAGAGAAGGAGAAGAGAAGAAAGGAAAAGAAAATTATTAAAAGAGTTTCAGAATCTAACAGATGAAAGTTGAGCATGTACGATAAGCATTAGCAGGAATTCTGATGCTTTGGCTGGCTTGCGCCGAGGAGGTTCATTATGATGACATTTAGCTGGATCCTTCATCCCTAGCATTAGTGACCTGTCCATCAAGGGAGCTTGATAAGGACACGTCCTGTCAAACAAAAAGAGAGAAGCAAGTCAAAGAAATTCACAATTCAAAGACCACAAATTGAGCATCTTCCCTGGCATCTCTTGAAGCCCGAAAAAAACAAAAGCTCAGCTTTAAATGCTGGGATTAATATCTATGCGACAGCCATTAAAAAGAGAAATAGGCACGGGATATAAAACCTCTCTTTTGTGGCCAAGGTTCCATTCTGAATGGACTGTACTTGAGAATGGTCCAATTCACCTGTGGAAGACTGGAGAGAAATTGAGCCTCTTGACCTGAACAATCTGGGTCCTTATTTGGCCCAACTCAGAAGGATGAAAGGCTGAGTCAACCTTGAGCCGGTGGTGAGATTTGAACTGCTGAACTACAGCTGGCAGGTAGCTCAAGTAGCCCGCAGTTCTGCACTCTAACCACTGAGCCACCCCACCTCATCAGAGGAGGTTAACCCCTCTTCTTTGTGGCAGCCCCACAAATACTTGAACACTGCTATCATGATGTATATCACTATCACAGTCAGGTGGTAGGGAAAGCGAGTTGAATGCTTGGCTGCATAGCTAGAGGTATAACAAGCAGGAAGAGAGAGATTGTGATCCCGCTGTGTAGAGCGCTGGTTGGACCAAATTTGGAATACCGTGTCCAGTTCTGGAGACCTCACCTACAAAAAGAGATGGATCAAATTGAACGGGTCCAAAGACGGGCTACAAAAATGGTGGAAGGTCTTAAGCATAAAACTTATCAGGAAAGACTTAATGAATTCAATCGGTGTAGTCTGGAGGACAGAAGGGAAAGGGGGGACAGGATTGAAATATTTAGATATGTTAAAGGGTTAAATAAGGTTCAAGCGGGACATGTTTTTAATAGGAAAGTGAACACAAGGACAAAGGGGCACAATCTGAGGTTAGTTGGGGGAAAGATCAGAAGCCACATCAGAAAATATTATTTTATTGAAAGAGTAGTAGATGCTTGGTACAAACTTCCAACAGACATGGTTGGTCAATCCACAGTAACTGAATTTAAACATGCCTGGGATAAACATATGTCCATCCTAAGATAAAATACAGGAAACAGTATAAGGGCAGACTAGATGGACCTTGAGGTCTTTTTCTGCCATAAATCTTCTATGTTTCTATCATGGTGGTTTGTTCTCACTGTCAGGCAATATCTCCTGAGTTCCAGGTTGCTTCTCCTCCTGGATTAGTTTCCACCCATCATTTCCCACCCTTGATCACAAGAAAGGTACAACCCCATCTAAAGAGACACCCACCTCTATGCCACCGAGATCTGATGACAAAAAAGGACCGACGTTGTCACAGCATTCTGAGCATGAAAAGGAAAGAGAGAGGGGATAAAATGCCACCAGTGCTCTCAACCAACGGGAACATGTGTTTGCATCCATTAACATTTCCAGTGTGAATTTAATTCTCGGCGAGCATCTCTTCCTACACAGAGGCCCAGTATGCAATGCAGAACCTCTTGTTAAGTCTCATCTATGCCATCACTCCAGCAGGTCCTCCAGGGGAATCTTCAAACAGACTCCATAATCTCACTGATGCATCGCTCCTTTTAAAAAAAAAAATCCTATTTACATGCTGCTTCTATTTAAAAAAATGTTTCTTTTCCTCTCTCTCTCCTTGTTGATTTTCCTCCTGGTTCTAACACCTCTTAACGCTTAATCTTGCCTGAAGAACTGGGGAAAGATTTCATGGGAAGTTTAAGTTTAAATTTAAATTTAATCAGATTTGTATGCCGCCCCTCTCCGCAGATTCGGGGCGGCTCACAGCAATAACAATACAATGTAAAACAAATCTAATATTTAAGTTAATTTAAAAAAACACCACAAATTAAAACCAATCATACACACTAGCGTACCATGCATAAATTTTATAAGCCTAGGGGGAGGGAACATGTCAATTCCCCCATGCCTGATGACAGAGGTGGGTTTTAAGGAGCTTACGAAAGGCTAGGAGGGTGGGGGCAACTCTGATCTCTGGGGGGAGTTGGTTCCAAAGGGTCGGGGCCGCCACAGAGAAGGCTCTTCCCCTGGGTCCCGCCAAACGACATTGTTTAGTTGACGGGACCCGGAGAAGGCCAACTCTGTGGGACCTAACTGGTCGCTGGGAAGGCATAAAAGCTAGCCAATTTATTATTTCTCTCTCTCTCTCTCTCTCTCTCTCTCTCTCTCTCTCTCTCTCTCTCTCTCTTTCTCTTATTGGAAGCAACGTCCATCTGGGTTGGAAATATAGAAACATAGAAGATTGACGGCAGAAAAAGACCTCATGGTCCATCTAGTCTGCCCTTATACTATTTCCTGTGTTTTATCTGAGGATGGATCTATATTTATCCCAGGCATGTTTAAATTCAGTTACTGTGGATTTACCAATTAATTAAAAAATGGAAAACCTATCAAACCAATCATTCAACACTCATAACTAAACATTCATTGGTCAGGGAGAAGTCCCAAACCTGGCGGCAAAGATGAGTTTTTAAGCTCTTTCGGAAGGCGAGTAGGGTGGGGGGCAGTGCAAATCTTTGGGGGGAGCTGATTCCAGAGGGTCGGGGCTCCCACAGAGAAGGCTCTTCCCCTAGGTCCCGCCAGCCGACATTGTTTGGTCGACGGGACCCTAAGGAGGCCAACTCTGTGGGACCTCACCGGTTGCTGGGATTCGTGCGGCAGAAGGCGGTCTCGGAGATAATCCCATTCCTTTCCACATTCCTCTTTCTCTCTCTCACCCTTTCTCCTCTGCTCCCTGCCTCCCTGAGTTTTGCAATCAACCAAAATAAATCTCTTTAACCTAGACTGCTCATCCTAAACAATTGCACGATCCATTTCTGACTCCACCTCCGAGGTCAAGCTGGTGACTGGAAAAACACGATCATTATCCATTTACGGGTGAATCAATTAATCAAAATACTTTCTGATTGCTGTAATTATCCAGCGATTGTATTATCTCACTCCACGGTGCAATGGTGCAAAGTAAGAGCCCATCAGGGGACAAAGTAGTTTTTTTCTGATCTTTGTGGCTACTACATCCACCCATCACCTTTCCGGTGACTTCTTGGCATTGGTAGAACAACCACAAACAATGGCAGAAAAGATCTAATCCAGAGTTTATTTGCACAGAGAAGTACTTCGCAATTATTTTCTGTTATGCCCCCCCCCAGGAAGAAGTAAAAATTTGTGCCCCCCCTACTCTCCTCTGGGACTATTGTTTGCAATATTCGGCAGGTTTTCGCTGAAAAAACTCAAGCAAAACATCAGTGCGATTGTGGTGTAATGTGTATAAGCGACACCATAATTTATTTGGCTTCATGCTGTCCACTGCCAACATTTTTACTCACAGTAAGCATACTGGTCTTTTTCCGTCTCCCATCGTAGTCACGTATGCTTCATCCTATTTCCTCATCTTAACTTTCAGGAGATGTATGTTTATCTTATTATCTCCGACTCTCTCCTCCTTGTTCAGCCTTCGTATGCCACACACCTTCAATTAAAGGGAAATTTAGCCAATCAGACACACACACACACACACGAGAGAATGCAATTAAATGTTCTTTATCCAAACAAAAAAGAAGCAAATTTCCCTTTTAAACTTCAAAGGCATTTTTTGTACAAACAAGGCACTCTTGAATATAGACAGATGACAAAATCCGGCAATAAATCCAAGCAATAAACCAGTAACTGTGAAGTTCGGCACAGCTACTGTTGTTCAGACGTGATGAACACTCACAATGTCTTTATATTCCAAAGTCCGGGAATCCAAAAAAAGTCCTGAGCACAATCCAGAAACAGCAAGGCACGATCCAAACCAATACAATCAGATAATCTTCAACACTGCGAGGCCCGCACGCTGCCCTAATTACTTGAACCCCACCCAAACACAGGTGGACTCAATTATCTTCTGTAATATTTTTGAAGCTGTTCTCTCCTATGCATAGTTCTACGCATGCGTGGGTCTATCATTATTTCCTCATCCAAATCTAACGAACATAAGGAGGATTGGCTTCTTCCTGGGCTGTCTGCCAAGCCCCCCTCATCCATCCCACCGACACTTCCTTCTTCAGAGGATAATTCACTGGTCGACTCTGTCGGCAGCAAAACAGGCCTGTGACATTTGGATGTTTAGAAACATAGAAACATAGAAGTCTGACAGCAGAAAAAGAACTCATGGTCCATCTAGTCTGCCCTTATACTATTTTCTGTATTTTATCTTAGGATGGATATATGTTTATCTCAGGCATGTTTAAATTCAGTTACTGTGGATTTATCTACCACGTCTGCTGGAAGTTTGTTCCAAGGATCTACTACTCTTTCAGTAAAATAATATTTTCTCATGTTGCTTTTGATCTTTCCCCCAACTCACTTCAGATTGTGGCCCCTTGTTCTTGTGTTCACTTTCCTATTAAAAACACTTCCCTCCTGGACCTTATTTAACCCTTTAATATATTTAAATGTTTCGATCATGTCCCCCCTTTTCCTTCTGTCCTCCAGACTATACATATTGAGTTCATGAAGTCTTTCCTGATACATTTTATGCTTAAGACCTTCCACCATTCTTGTAGCCCGTCTTTGGACCCGTTCAATTTTGTCAATATTTTTTTGTAGGTGAGGTCTCCAGAACTGAACACAGTATTCCAAATGTGGTCTCACCAGCATTATATATAGCGGGATCATAATCTCCCTCTTCCTGCTTGTTATACCTCTAGCTATGCAGCCAAGCATCCTACTTGCTTTCCCTACCGCCTGACTGCACTGTTCACCCATTTTGAGACTGTCAGAAATCACGATCCCTAAATCCTTTTCTTCTGATGTATTTGCTAACACAGAACTGCCGATACAATACTCAGATTGAGGATTCCTTTTCCCCAAGTGCATTATTTTACATTTGGAAACATTAAACTGCAGTTTCCATTGCTTTGACCATTTATCTAGTAAAGCTAAATCATTTACCATATTACAGACGCCTCCAGGAATATCAACCATATTGCACACTTTAGAGTTATCGGCAAATAGGCAAACCTTCCCTACCAACTTTTCCCCACCTCCACCTCCACATTCCTTGGAGCAGGAGCTGGGCCAGAGCTAACCACAACACTCCTTTCTTTTCATCCCTGTTAAATATTTTTCCATGGTGTCTCTTAAGCAGTTTGCTATCTGTACTTTGTATCTCCTGCTCTGTGTGTGCTATTGTTCAGTGCCAAAAATCTCCTACTCGATCATCTCTTCCTACACAGGGAAAGAGGAGAAAGAATAGAAAACAAGAAGATATGGAGAAGAGAAAGAAGAGAAAGAGGAAGCAAAGGAGGAGAAGGAAGAGGAAAAGGAGAAAAACAAATCTGAAAACAAAATAGAATGGATCCAGAAGCAGTTACTAAAGAATATTGGAAAAATCCCAGTTTGCATGTTTTATTTTATTTGCCTTTTTATCTCGAGCGGCTGCTTTAGGAAGGGTTTAGGATTCTCAGGAGAGTAGAGAACTTCTGAATAAAATAAACTCTGTTCTTTCTTTCCCTCCTTCCCTCTCTCTCTCTCTTTTTCTCTCTCTCTTTCTCTTTCTTTCTTTCTCTTTTTTCTCTCTCTCTCTTTCTCTTTCTTTCTCTCTCTCTTTTCTCTCTCTCTCTCTCTTTAATGGGTCTTGGAAACCTTCATAATTTTGTGTACCATTTGACACCACTCTGGCCTCCCTCTCCTACTTTTCGGTTGCATTTTCATTCTCTCCATCCACGGTCTCGGTGAAGACTTAGTTGAAAGTCAAAAGGTGAAGCTCAATTCCAAACCTTGTAGCAGAAACAAACAAATAACACAACCTATTCTAGCAGGGCTGCCGGAATGAGTTCAACAAGATAATTGCACCCGCAGCCTATCAAACTTACCCAATTGCTCTACAAATAAAGAGGATTCTTAAAACTCAAACTGTATTTTGTTAGCTAAACGCCTTTCTGCATTTTGCTCCATACCAAGGTCAAGGTGGAAGTTGGTCCAGGAGCCAAGTGGTCATGTACAAAACAATTTTCTCCTTTGTGATTAAAGACTACTCTGAGGTTCACATCAGATTCCCTAATTATCCCTTCCTCTGTCTCTCTCTCTCCCCCCTCTCTCCCTACCTCCCTCCCTTCCTTTTTTCTTTCTCCCTCCTTCCCCCATCCTTTCTTTCTCTCATTCCATCTCCCCATCTCTTTTTTCCTTGCTTCCTTCCTTCTTCCTTTTTTCTTTCTCCCTTACTCCCTCCTTCCTCTCTCTCTTTCTTCCTCCCTCCCTTCTCTCATTCCATCTCCTCCGCTTCTTCTTTCTTTCTTTCTTTCTTTCTTTCTTCTTTCTCCTTCCCTTCCTCCCACCCTTACATCTCTCATTCCATCTCCTCCGCTTCTTTCTTTCTTTCTTCCTTTCTTCCTTCCTTTCCTTCCTCCCTCCCTCCCTTCTTTCTTTCTTTCCTATCCTTCCTTCCTTCCTTCCTTCCTTCCTTCTTTCTTTCTTTCTTTCTTTCTTTCTCTTTCTTTCTTTCTTCTTTCTCCTTCCCTTCCTCCCACCCTTACATCTCTCATTCCATCTCCTCCGCTTCTCTTTCTTTCTTTCTTTCTTTCTTTCTTTCTTTCTTTCTTCCTTCCTTTCCTCCCTCCCTTCCTTCCTTCTTTCTTTCTTCCTTTCTTTCTTTCCTATCCTTCCTTCCTTCTTTCTTTCTTTCTTTCTCTTTCTTTCTTTCTTCTTTCTCCTTCCCTTCCTCCCACCCTTACAACTCTCATTCCATCTCCTCCGCTTCTTTCTTTCTTTCTTTCTTTCTTTCTTTCTTCCTTCCTTTCTTTCCTTCCTCCCTCCCTCCCTCCCTTCCTTCTTTCTTTCTTTCTTTCTTTCTTCCTTTCTTTCTTTCCTATCCTTCCTTCTTTCTTTCTTTCTTTCTTTCTCTTTCTTTCTTTCTTTCTTTCCTCCCTCCCTCCCTTCCTTCTTTCTTTCTTTCTTCTTTCTCCTTCCCTTCCTCCCACCCTTACATCTCTCATTCCATCTCCTCCGCTTCTTTCTTTCTTTCTTTCTTCCTTTCTTCCTTCCTTCCTCCCTCCCTCCCTTCCTTCTTTCCTTCTTTCCTTTCTTTCTTTCTCTTTCTTTCTTTAAACCCTCTCGCCTTTCTACAGATGACATGTCATTCTGATTTCATTTTTTACAGTCCCTTCCACTCTGGCTCCATAATAGTATCTGGGCCAGCACAGGTAATTGCTTTTAGATGGCCATAATTAAGAAGCGATTAGCACCTATTTCCATTTCTCCAATTACACCTTGGTCTTCTTGAAGTGGGGAAAAGCAAAATTAAGGGGGTATCCATTGGAAGAATAGCTTGCACATAGAGGCATCCTCAAGAGCTGTTTCTACAGATGGTGATAGCCATATCCTCTCTATTCAATACCTCCGTTATTTCAATTTGCTTTGTAATCGAGCTAAAATTCTTCTTCTTCCCGAAACAATTTCAGCCCAAACGTTCTTTAGCTCCGGAGACAAAGTAGGACAACATTTTCACAATTTCAAGGTGACCTGGAACTAAGTCAAAGAATCTGCTCCAATTGTCAGTGGTGAGAATCTCAACCCACCCTTTAACCATCTGCCCATTGCAACAAGACGTTTACACCATGTGTAGGAGGCTGGTCCAATTTATTTATATTTTCGGTTCCTTTTTCATTTACTAAATCAATTGGTATGGCCACTCGACTCACATATGGTGAGTTTTAATTGTTGCATGAATTGTTTTAACCGATTGCATTCTTGATATGAGGCCCAAAGTCACATTGGTGAGACAAGTGACTATATAAATCTGATCAATAAATACATCTTATTTTCAAATTGGTGGAAACAATGATTTGAATTGAATCAGTCTGGCACTACATCTGATCTGTTTATTTTTTCAAAATCAGAGGGTTGGTGGATTTTCAGGTTCGTGGATTCCCAGACTTTGGAATATATAGACATTGTGAGTGTTCATCACGTCTGAACAACAGTAGCTGTGCCGAACTTCACAGTTACTGGTTTATTGCTTGGATTTATTACCCCTAAATCCTTCTCTTCTGAAGTTTTTGCTAACACAGAACTGCCAATACAATACTCAGATTGAGGATTCCTTTTCCCCAAGTGCATTAATTTAGGGTATCTCCAGTATCTCAGCGGTTGCCACAAAGAAGGAGGAGTCAACCTATTCTCCAAAGCATCTGAGGGTAGAACAAGAAGCAATGGGTGGAAACTAAACAAGGAGAGAAGCAATTTAGAACTGAGGAGAAATTTCTTGACAGTCAGAACGGTTGATCAGTGGAACAACCTGCCTGCAGCAGTAGTGAATGCCCCAATGCTGGAAGTTTTTAATCAGATGTTGGATAACCATCTGTTTGAAGTAGTGTAGGGTTTCCTACCTAAGCAGGGTGTTGGACTAGAAGATCTCCAAGGTCCCTTCCAGCTTTGTTGTTGTTATTGTTATTGTTGGTTATAAGGAAGAAAGATGGAAAGGTAGCAGATCAAAGCGAGTGGGGGAGATGAATTTAACCTTTGAATCGGCAAACTCAGGTGTAGAAATCAAATCATTTTTTTCCCCACGGGTTTTTTGTTTTACAAGACCTGGTAAGACCTCTTCTGTTGGGAGGCCTCCAGCTGCCTTTGACTAGTCGTCTTCCAAAGACAGGATTGTCAAGATAGTTAACCAAGTTCTTAATTAAACCTTTGCGCTTGCCAAGGAATGGCTCCAGCAGCACCTCCTGGTCTGAGGCTGTGCCACGACTTCAAAGCATCAATAATACATAATTATCAAGATGTTCCCGTACAAATTGGAAATGCCAAAGTAGCAGAGACTTTATTATTTAAACGGGGTTCTTCCTCCCACGCCTTCTGCAACAATTTGTGTGCATATTCATTATCACTTAGACAAAGAGTGGTGGGGTTAATGAAGAAGGTTCTCTGCTGAATTGGCGGGGCTGCAGGGCTGAAAGTCTCTCCACATTGCTAACAGAACATAAAATATAGATTCATAAGGTTGGAAGGGACTTTGGAGGTCTTCTAGTCCAACCCCTGCTTGAGCGGGAGAATTTATATATTGATTCTGAACCAATGACAGTCCAGTCTCTTCTTATCTCAGGGACCGCCTCCTGCTGCCCGAATCCCAGCGACCAGTTAGGTCCCACAAAGTGGGCCTTCTCCGGGTCCCGTCAACTAAACAATGACGTTTGGCGGGGCCCAGGGGAAGAGCCTCCTCTGTGGTGGCCCCGGCCCTCTGGAACCAACTCCCCCCGGAGATTAGAATTGCCCCCACCCTCCTCGCCTTCCGTAAGCTCCTTAAAACCCACCTCTGCCATCAGGCACGGGGGAACTGAGATACTCTTTCCCCCTAGGCCTTTACAATTTATGCATGGTATGTTTGTTTGTATGTATGATTAGTTTTACAATAAGGGTTTTTTAGTTGTTTTAGTATTGGATTTACATGCTGTTTTTTATTATTGTTGTTAGCCGCCCCGAGTCTATGGAGAGGGGCGGCATACAAATCCAATAAATGAATGAATGAATGAATGAATGAATGAATGAATGAATGAATGAATGAATACATACATACATACATACATACCTCCAGTGACAGCTTTCCAAGTACCAAAAGCCTGCTATCATGATACCTCTAAAATCCTAGTGTCAGCACCCCAAATAGCATCTGAGAAATAAATCAAGTTCCAGTCCAATTCTCTCACTCAACGTTCGATTTATTAACAGAGCCATGGTGGTCACGCCATCTTCATTCCGATACTAACGTCTTCCCAGTACCCCGCCCAGGTTAAGGTTCATCCTACATCCCCCCACCCACAAGTTCATCATGAGAACCAGTCCAAGTGCAGGGATTTCACCAAGTAATTTAGAACTAAGGAGGAATTTCCTGATAGTCAGAACGGTTGGTCAGTGGAACAGCTTGCCTCCAGAAGTTGTGAATGCCCCAACACTGTTGGTGTTGGATAACCATCTGTCTGAAGTAGTGTAGGGTTTCCTGCCTAAGCAGGGTGTAGGTCCCTTCCAACTCTGTTGTTATTGTTGTGTTGTTGTTGTTGTTGTTGTTGTTGTTATTATTATTATTATTATTATTATTATTATTATTATTATTATTATGTCAATACAACACAGCAAACGAGATCACTATGCTGGATTTCGTATTTCATCACCAGTCGGGCACTTCCCAAGCACCTAGGACTGCGTGATGTAGCGGCAAATTATGTTTGCCGATCCTAGTAAAGCAGCCTTTTGCAATTGACAGATGGAGATTTTGTCGATTCCGATGGTTTTCAAATGTCCGCTGAGATCCTTTGGCCCTGCGCCCAGCGTGCCAAGTACCACTGGGACCACTTTCACTGGCTTATGCCAGAGTTGTTGTTGTTGTTGTTGTTATTATTGTTGTTGTTGTTGTTGTTATTATTATTATTATTATTATTATTAATATTAATATCATCATTATTATATAACTTCCGAAGAGATCTTCTATGATGCACCTTCACAGACAATTCTCAATGATCCTTTAAACCAAAACCAAACCTTTCCAAGTGCATATAATCTTACAAACATTTGGCCTCTTTGAAATGTTGTAGTAGGGCTGGGTGAGAACACACCCAAGGGATTTATTGATACTCAATTTGGATTATTTATTCCTAGGGGGTTTCCGTAGTAGAAGGAAGACCCACTGTAAACCTAGTGCCATTTCAGAATTTATTTATCAGCGTTTATAAGGGAATTTATTTACAGAGTAAAACCGTTTGGATAGTCCACGCAGCCCTGATGGCAAACCAACAATACTGTAAAAATAGAAGACACAGCTGTAAAAATGCAAGGCACTTAAACGACCTCAGGGAAAAAAAAAACCCAGACAGCAGACCTGTGTCGGATAATTCAACCTAGTCTTGGCCCAGCGTTATTTGTCTGTACGCTTAAAAGCAAAAATAACCTGCACCAGAAATAAATCTGAAAAGCAAAGCAATAAAATAGGCTGGATTTTATCTGATCAGCACAATCTTTCTCCAGATATGATTGTATGGGCCCGCCAGGATTTGTTTGTTGTTGGTTTTTTTAGATTTTCAATGATGTCCAAGGCCGCAGAGGTCCTTAAAGAACTGAGCAGAAGCTTGATCGAAAGAGACTGGTCGCCCTCTCCTTATTTTGAACCGTAACCCATTTTCCACCAAAATAAGACATCCCCTGATAATAAGCTCAATTGGGTTTTTGAGTGCATGACATTCCCTCTGTTAATCCAACCTAGAAGTGTGTTGGCTTTTTTTGGCAGCTGATGCACACTGCTAGCTCATATTTAACCCTGCTGTTCTGTTCGGGTCGTATGTGACCCGAAGCCAAGTTTGAGTCCCTGTAAAAGTTTTCCCCTGCATATCTGAAACTTGAAATTTCATGACTTTTCATCATTTCAGGGGTTCTCTGTATGATAATTTTTTTTGGGGGGTGGGGGGTTTCTTTCTTGCTGAAAAACAAAAAGTCACACCTCTTCTGTTCCCGGGTCACCCTGACCCGGACCAAAAACTCTTCATTTGAAGTGCTTATGTTTGGTAAATTTGAATACTTTTTTCACTTGGAAAGTAGTCTGAACATTTCTGCACACAATGATATGAAAATTGAAATGAAAAAAGTAATTCTTATTGGTTTATTTTCCTGATAGAATGCATGCCCCCCATTTTTGTGAAATATTTTTCAATTTATGGATAGTTTTGCTTGCAAAATGTGTTCAATTTTACTAAAGTTGGTGTGGGATTGGTAGTTTGAACATTTCTGAATATAAGAAAAATATAAATGAACTGAAATAAATATTTCTTATTGGTTGTTTACAATCATAAATAAGTCCACCACCCCTTGGCTGCTTGCAAACATTTTCACTTTATATTTATGCAGGCTTCAAATCTGAAATATTTTTAATATCTTATGCATTCATTTACTCATTTTACCATTGCTGATCATCCTAAAAATATTTGTGGGGGTGGAGGAAAAAAGTTTTTCTGGGCAAAAAAAAAAAATCACGTTTACTCTGTTTCGGGTCATATAGACCCGGACCAAAATGATTTGGTCCAAATATAAGTACCTAAAATTATCTATTTGCAGTCCGGGTCAAATAGACCTGGGAACATAAGATTAGGGAGTTTTTTCAAACAGAACAGCAGGGTTAAATGGCTGTCCACTAGGACATCATGATCCCTTTGATTACCAATCAATATCAATATCAACTTTATTTGATTAGTCAATCGACCATATCCAAGCGAGGAAAAGGACCACATCGGTCGTCATAAAACTGTGACTGGCGAAAATACAATAACATTGGCTAAAATAGAGGGAATTTGAATAAATAATAAGTTAAAATGCAGTATAATATGCTAAAATTGAGTAGTAAAACATGAGAATATAACTCATGCAAAGGATTATATTCAACAAATCTAAGATACTGATATAAAATATTCTTAAGTGAGTTCATCTCCTTTGCATGCCACCCCAATATGTTCTATAAAACGTATTCTCATCTAAACAGCCCTGACTATAAACTTAGCAGTTCTAGAAACTACATACCGGTATATATTTGTACCCTGAAGAAAATATGATAATTGTTTATTACAGTCCCAGTGTATGATTTTGTCAAGTAGGGGCTGTAAATACTGAGGTCTTACTGAGGAGTATAGTTTACAATGGATTACCATTGATTAATTTGTCCTAAATGTTAGGTTCTAGTTTCGATCTAGTCTAAATTAGTTTCCATCCATTGCTTCTTGTTCCACCCTCAGGTGATTTGGAGAATAGCTTGACTCCCTCTTCTTTGTGGCAATCCCTTGGATATTGGAAGACTACTATCATGTGTCCCCTGGTCCTTCTTCTCATCAAACTAGCCATGCCCAATTCATGCAACCGTTCTTCATATGTTTTGACCTTCAGTCCCCCAATCATCTTTGTTGCTCTTCTCTGCACTCTTTCTAGAGTCTCAACATATTTTTTTGCAACGTGGCGACCAAAACTGAATGCAGAATTTGAAATGTGGCCTTACCAAGGCTTCATAAAGTGGTACATGATCTTGATTCTATCACTCTGTTGATGCACCCTAGAACTGTGTTGGCTTTTTTGGCAGCTGCTGCACACGGTTGGCTCCTGTTTAAATGGTTGCCCACCAGGACTCCGAGATCTCTTTGATTACCATTGATGAATTGTTCTAACTGTTAGAGTTCTAGGTTCACTCTCGTTTTAATTAGTTTCCATCCATTACTTTTTGTTCTACCCTCAGGTGCTTTGGAGAATAGTTTGACTCCCTCTTCTTTGGGGCAACCCCTGTGATCCTGGAAGACTGTTATCGTGTCTCCCCTGGTCCTTCTTTTCATTAAATTAGACATACTCTGTCAGAGTTATTTTGAATTTGTTTTGGAAACGTGGTGGATACCAGGAACAAGGTAGTTTTGTTTTGTTTTTTTCAATAAAAAAATGACAGCAGGAGTTCTTTCTTCAAAAGGCTCTTTTTTAAAAAAAAATATTTTTATTGAATATAAATGTTAAAAAATACATTTAAAACATTGAACCACAAACTTCAAAACAAACCTATACAAACATCACATATAAATAAAAACAAAAACAAACACCTTATAACCCTCTCTTTTACAGTAAGACTGCGTTGGTGTTATATTTCTATAACCTAATAAGTAAAAGTTATATTTTTTTCTACAGTTTTCAGTTTTTAATCTAATCTACCATTAATATCACATTTAAGTACAGTGGTACCTCTACTTACAAACTTAATTCGTTCTGTGACCAGGTTCTTAAGTAGAAAAGTTTGTAAGAAAAGCAATTTTTCCCATAGGAATCAATGTAAAAGCAAATAATGCATGCGATTGGGGAAACCACAGGGAGGATGGAGGCCCTGTTTCCTCCCAGGAGATTCCTAGAGGGGCCACACAGAAGCTTCTCCCTGCCTTTTCCGGCCCTGTTTCCTCCCAGGAGATTCCTAGAGAGGCCCCCCAGAGGCTTCTCCCCACCTTTTCTGGTTACAGTTTCGGAGGCTCGGGTTCTTAAGTGGAAAATGGTTCTTGAGAAGAGGCAAAAAAATCTTGAACACCTGGTTCTTATCTAGAAAAGTTCGTAAGTAGAAGTGTTCTTAGGTAGAGCTGCCACTGTATATATAATAACTCTAGTCTTGCTATATCTTCACTATACCCTCCTTGTTTATCCTATCACATTTATTCTTTTCTATATCCATAATTCCATATCTCTTTCTGTCACTATATACACTTTATATTCCCTTTATTCCTCTTCAGAAGGCTCTTTTATTTCTTCAGTAGTATCACGAGTAACTATTTACTCTATCCTCTATTACAGAACATACCACCAACCAATCAACCACTCTCAGACTACACTATACTACACCACTAAACCAAACTTCGGAGAGGGGTGGCATACAAATCTAATAAATTGAATTGAATTGAATTGAATTGAATTGAATTGAAACCATAAAACCAGACCACACCCACACAAAAGGTGTATTGCATTATATACATATAGTGACCAATCAGATCATAGAACAGATTGCATCATTCTGCTGAAGCACCATGACTCCAGCATTCACATTACTTCTACTATATGTTCTGTCTGGGTTCCCCCAGACCTCAACACCAACTGGAAAAAACAGCCAGACACTCTGGTAAAAGCCAAAAGTAGTTTATAACTGGAAAAAATAAGCACAGAGGAAAACCTGTTCTTCCCAACAGACAGGATATAATACAGTACAGCAGGGTCCTGATGTCCAGACAATACAGCAAGCTTCTTGCTGGCACCCCCCCCCCCCCCCAAGGTTTCAATAGGCAAAGGCACAAACCAGGATTCCAAGACGCCAAAGTTCACAGTCAGGTCCCACGACTCTCAAAGATAAAACTCCACAAGCCAGGAAGGGTGGGTCTGCCTTTTAGCCTTTCCCAAGAGCACCACACCCAAACCCAGCTGCTGCCACTTTAATGCTGAAAGTATTTAGCCAATTGACTCCGTCTCTGATTAGCTCTCCGTTGTCGCAGATCAATTATGGCTTGTGCACTTTCCTCTAAGGAATCCAGGCTGCTTGCTGAGGAGAGCTCCCCCTGGTGGGACTCTGGCTGTCCTCCCTCTTCTTCAGCCTGGGATTCCTCCTCGTCTGTCTGCACCTCCTGTTCCTCAGCCTCTCCCTCTGAGCTGGAAACCGACAGAAGGTCAGCCGTTCCCGGAGGGGCCTCAGACGGAACCACAACACTATACTTGTAATATTACTTCAGGTTTATATCCTGACGTATCCACTTCTTAGCCTCTGAGCCACCACGTCCTTTAAACAAGACATATCCAGCTGTTGGCTTCTAGTCCCCTAATCATCCTTGTTGCTCTTCTCTGCACTCTTCCTAAGAGTCTCCACATCCTTTTTGCATCGTGGCGACCAAAACTGGATGCAGTATTCCAAGGGTGGACTTAGCAAGGCCTTATAAAATGTCATTAACACTTAGCATGACCTTGAGATTATCCCTCTGTTTATGCAGCCTAGAACATCTCTGACAGCCGAGCTCTTTTCTACATGGATTGACCACACACCTTCCATGGCACCAGAATGAAAAAGACAAGAGAGAACGAATCAATTCGGAACGAGGCCCATTTGCCTTCGCCTCGATCACGCCTGCCTGGTACTTAACATTCACGGAACAACTCAAGCTTTCCGTCCAAGGTTGCCCTTGCTTCAGAAAAACTCAGTGACTTCTCCAGCAGGCAATGGAGGGAGATGGAGAAAGAAAGAAAGAAAGAAAGAAAGAGAGAGAGAGGAGAGATAGAGAAAGAAAGAGTATAAGAAAGAGAGAGAGGGGAGAAGGGGGAAGGAGAGAGAGGAGAGAGAGGAGAGAGAAGAGAGGGGAGAAGGAGAGAGAAAAAGAGAAAGAGAAAGAGAGAAAGGAGAGAGAGAGAGGAGAGAAAGAGATAAAGAGAAGGAAAGAACAAAGAAAGAGAAAGAGAAAGAAAGAGAGAGTAGGAGAGGAGAGACAAAGAGAGAACATGAGAAAGAGAGAGAGGAGAGAAGGAGGAAGGAGAGGGAGAGGAGAGAGGAAGGAAGGAGAGAGAGAGAGGAGAGAGAGAGGAAAGGGGGAGGGAGAGAGAGAGAAAAAAAGAAAGAGGGAGAGGGGAGAGGAGAAGGGGAAGGAGAGAGAGAAAGAGAGAGAGAGGAGGGAGAGAGGAGAGGGAGAAAGAGAAAGAGAGAGAGGAGAGGGGGGAAGGAGAGCGAGAAAAAAAAGAGAGAGTGAGTGAGTGAGAGAGAGGAAATACTGCTTCTCTACCTAACCATTTCCCCTTCTTTCTTGTCTGATCTCCTCCTGCAGAAAGAAAAATCTATATCAGGGCCCTTAGCTGACAACTCCTCCTTTGTATGCAAGTCACAACACCTATTCTTCAAGATAACCTTTATTTCATGTAGCAAGTGTTAGCTCAACTGAAAAAAAAAGAGAGAGTGAGGGGGAGGGAGGGAGGGAAAGTGAGATAACGCCTTCACCTGTAGAACATTATTGGAATTGGGCTCCCTCCCCTACCCCATTTCCAAGCTTACATCTCTCCCCCTTATGCCCAGCAATGAATTGAGCGGTGCAAAAGGATAGAGGGAGAAATAGAGCAGACAGCTGAATCTCCTGCAGGTTTCCACTTCCTCGCTCCAATCTCAGTCAATTTTTCCCTCCACCCGATGTGTGTCCCAGTCATTTTGATTTTTCAATTACAACTGCCTATTTCTTATTCGTGTAAAGTATACCAAAGTGGCTTCCTTACTCCTAGTTGCCTTCTGAATCCTCTGCTTCTTTCTTTCTAAATATATATACAGCAACAGCAATATCAATAGCATTTAGACTTATATGCAGCTTCACAGTGCTTTTACAGCCCTCTCTGAGCAGTTTACAAAGAGTAAGGACACAAGAGTTAAAGAGATGAGAAGGAAAATTTTACATAAATGGTATTATACACCAGCACAACTTGCACACTTCCAGGGGAAAGAGAAAGGTAATTGTTGGCATGGTTGCCAAAGAAAGTAATTTTCATGCATATGTTCTGGGAGTGTGTAGAAATTCAGAAATTTTGGAAGGAAGTGCAGAACGAAATAAATAAAATGCTAAATATTAATTGGATAATTACAAAAGAAATAGCGATATTAATTAAACAAAGAGAACTAAGAGATTTTAAAGAAATAAAAACTGCAGCACTGGAAAGCGCTCAAGCGGTAGTGGTATTGGAAAGAGTCTATAAAATGGACACTACAGGACTGGTCCTGGTACATGGTGGATCACATTCATTTTGAAATCATGGAAATAAGATTAAACAACTTTGATGAAAATAAATTGGAGAAGCTGATGGCACGATGGAATAAGGTGAAAGGTTATATGCTGAGTAGAATCTGTGACGCAAATGTGAAAAATAAACTTCAATCACTCTTTCAATAATAACAAATGCAAAGTAGAGCTAAGGAAATATATATATATATAAGTAAATATTTGAACCCACCGCAATTGGTGGTGGTGGTGATGGTTATTGTCAGTCGGGTGATGGGCACACGCACTGTGCACTGTTGTATGTTTGTTTTATGTAACCATATCTACAAAATCAATAAAAATATATTTTAAACAAAACAAAACAAAGAGTAAGCATCAACAATATTGCCCCCAACAATCTGGGTCCTCATTTTACCGACCTTGGAAGAACGGAAGACTGAGTCAACCTTGAACCTACTGAGATTTGATCTGCCAAACTGCTGGCAGCCGGTGATCAACAGAAGTAGCCTGCAGTACTGCACTCTAACCTTTATATTTAAAATGTGACTGTGCTCCTCAACAAATAATGCTGTCTATCATTGGTCCTGTTCAAATAATTGACTGCAAAAGCATCCAAGCACCTATTTGAAAACTTATCTTGGTCGGTAAGCCACTCCCAACCAGTCACATGACCTTTAAGCCACCCGCAGGTCACATGATTATGAAACTACTCCCACCTGGTCACATGGTCGGCAAGCCACTCCTATGCAGTCATATGACCATCAAGATAAGCCATGCCCATAGCGTGGCAGTAAAAATTTTGGCAGCCCATCACTGAGCTTGACCCAGTGGCCTTCTTTGTGGCGACCCCGGCCCTCTGGAATCAACTCCCCCCGGAGATCAGGACTGCCCCCACCCTCCTTGCCTTTCGTAAGCTCCTGAAAACCCATCTATGTCACCAGGCATTGGGAAATTGATATACCCCTTAGCTATTATGGTTTATGTATGGTTTGTTTGGATTGTGTGATTGCTTTTATTAGAAGGGTTTTTAAAACTGTATTTTTAACATTGGATTTGTATACTATGTATTATTTGTTGTGAGTCTTCGGAGAGGGGCGGCATACAAATCTAATAAATAATAATAATAATAATAATAATAATAATAATAGTTGTTGTTTTGTTGTTGTTGTTGTTATTATTATTATTATTATTATTATTATTATTATTATTATTATTATTTGTGACAGCCCCTGAGATACTGGAAGACCTGCTATCATGTCACCCCATATGAGCAATTATGTTAAGCTTGAATTCTGGAAATTCCTCCAGGCAAGAATTGCTAAGTCAGAAGTTCACAGTCTGAACCTCCAGGGCTACCATAAAAGTCCTCTGAAGGATTCTCCGAAACTGCCCACCAATTAGTCATGTTAAATGTGACGGAACGGGATAAGGATTAATAACACATGATTGATCCTGTGCGCACGATCGTATGCATGTATTCAGGAGCCAACATTTTACACCACCGCGGGACATCTATTGTACGTCTTCTTGGCTCTGTTTTGGGGTGTACTTAGAAGGCATCTATGTAGAAGACAAACAAAAAACAAGTTTTGGTTAAGCGCTGGAAGACTAGAGGAAAGCCAGTTATGCATCGCAAAAGGGTCATCTTCTGGTGGCCCCCCAGAAGCTCAGAAAGCATATGGAGCTCACCCAGGATCTGATTTTCATTGTTAATTCGATTTGACAAGTCAAATCCATCCAGTCAAAATAATCCTGCACGCATAGACAGAAGTGGATCAAATTTTCAAGGAGGGGATAATGCCTGTTATTTGATGCATCAAATTGAGCTGGCAATTCACACTGAAGGTTAGTTAGAGAATAGAGTTGGAAGGGACCTTAGAGGTCTTCTAGTCCAACCCCCTGCTCAAGCAGGAGACTCTAGACCAGTGGTTCTCACCTAGAAAGCCAAAGCAGCTACCAAAATATCAGGAACAGTAATCTTGAAGATAATTGAAGACAAGTACTGCAGAGTTTGTTAGGAAAATGTTTACTTCTTTCGTAGCAAACCTACACTAATTTTTACACTGTAGCTATCTCTCTGCAGAAGATACGATACAAAATACTCACAAATCTATCTACTATTCTCAGTTACAATACTCAGCTACAAGTCTTCATCCTTGATATTCAGCCACCATAAACCATAAATCACTCTAAGCCATAAGCCATAAACCACAAGCCACACCTATGCAAAGGTGCATCATGGTATATACATTTGTCAATCAATCACATTACATTACAGCCTGTAAATTCACTATGAATAAGCTGTTTTACATTGTTAAAGTCATTGCATTGATTACAGTGTTTCCCTCTGCAATTTGGAATATTAGGTCAGGTAAGGCCCTTATCCTGACATATTTATTTATTTATTTATTTATTTATTTATTTATTTATTTATTTATTTATTTATTTATTTATTTATTTATTTATTTATTTATTTATTTATTTATTTATTCATTCATTCATTCATTCATTCATTCATTCATTCATTCATTTATTTAGATTGATTGATTGATTGATTGATTGATTGGATTTGTATGCCGCCCATCTCCGGAGACTCGGGGCGGCTAACAGCAATAATAAAACAATGTACAATAATAATCCAATAAATACTAAAAATGATTAAAAACCCATTAATATAAAAAACCAAACATACATACAGACATACCATACATGAAATTGTAAAGGCCCAGGGGGAAAGAGCATCTCAATTCCCCCATGCCTGGCGGCAGAGGTGGGTTTTAAGAAGCTTACGAAAGGCAAGGAGGGTGGGGGCAATTCTAATCTCTGGGGGGAGTTGGTTCCAGAGGGCCGGGGCCGCCACAGAGAAGGCTCTTCCCCTGGGTCCCGCCAAGCGGCATTGTTTAGTTGACAGAACCCGGAGAAGACCCACTCTGTGGGACCTAACCGGTCACTGGGATTTGTGCAGCAGAAGGCGGTCCCTGAGATAATCCGGTCCGGTGCCATGAAGGGCTTTATAGGTCATAACCAACACTTTGAATTGTGACCCTAAACTGATCAGCAACCAATGCAGACTGCGGAGTGTTGGTGTAACATGGGCATATTTGGGAAAGGCCATGATTGCTCTCGCAGTTGCATTCTGCACGATCTGAAGTTTCCAAACACTTTTCAAAGGTAGCCCCATGTAGAGAGCATTACAGTAGTTGAGCCTCGAGGTGATGAG